>NC_087203.1:89574272-89581772 GCF_015104395.2 Macrobrachium nipponense | reverse complement strand
TTTACCTCTTTGAATATTTGAATTTACTTATAAAATTAACCTTATTTCTTTGAATATTTGAATTTATATTTGTGCTTCACTAGTAATATCAAAATATTTTTTTTATTGGAGGTTGTGGTTAATGTATCCACCAGATTAGGTGAATTTCTCTCATGGGATTACCAGTCATAACGTATACAAAAACATTTTTTTTTTTTGGAAGTTTGAATTTTTCCAGAACATTGCCCTTTATTCGTAAAAGCTGCTGAACGTATCAGCTAAAACACTAAGGTTTTGTATTTTGTTTACTTTTCGGTTATTCTTTCTATAATTTCTTTTTTTTATGGCTTAAAAAATCACGATTGAATTTTTTTCCAGAAAATTGGCCCTTATTCTGAAAAGTTGCTGAACATTTCAATTTAAAGGACTTTAGGATTGTGTATTTTGTTTGTTTTCTGTTATTCTTTCTCTATTTATGATTTAAAAAAAAATTTTCGTGATTGAATTTTTTTCCAGAAAATTCCTTTTATTCGGAGAACCTGCCGAACATTTCAATTTAAAAAATAAAAGATTATGTATTTTTTTGTTTATCTTTCGGTTACTCTCTCTCTCTCTCTCTCTCTCTCTCTCTCTCTCTCTCTGTCTTTGTCATTTTATAAAACTAAAATTCATGATATGATTTTATTTAAGATGTCGGGTTGTGTATTAAATTTGAATGGTTTCATTTAGTACTTGATGTATCTGTCTGTCCTCTCCGCTCTCTTCGATAATTTTTTTTAAATGCCTACACGTTTAAACGATACGACATAGAAACTTCCCATTTGGAGGCCACACTTCATTATTGAAGCTGATTTGCCTTGCGATGTTCAACTTAGGGTCAAAGTCATACTTAAAGTTTTAAAGATCAAAGTTCAAGTAGGAGCAGGCCACCTGATAGCCACAACGTTCCCCCAAATTCATCTTGTTTCTTACATATTTGTTTTGTAATTGTAAACATTTTGTTGCCATGAACTTTCTATATATTTTATTTTGAATTTTCTTGATAATAAATCCGAAATCAGTTTTCCGCATCTAACCCCTCGTTAAACAATGAGGGAACGTTGCAGAGGTGTAATATCATATTGCACCTCTGTAACAATTTCTGAATATTTCCGGCTGTTTAATTGGTTTCTGCTTCCCTTTATTGCATATAACCAGGTTCCCCTTCATATCTTCCGAACACGTATGGGGATGTTTCCTGCCCTGGTTGTCTGTGGTGATGGCAAGAAGTTTTCTTGTTTTAGACTGTAGGAGGTATCGACTATAGTATATTCACATCAACCGTGCATCTGATGTATAGGCCAATCCCTTACGACGCTCCTGATTAGCTGTTAATAAGCCAATCACAGGGCTGGAAACTCTCGGTCTCTCACGAGAGGCGGAACATAAATCCTGCCTATGTGAACTTTCGAGAAAGACTGAGTTTCCAGTCTCGTGATTGGCTTATCAACAGCCAATCAGGAGCGTCGTAAGGGACTGGCCTAGACATCAAATGCACGGTTGATATGAATCTACTATAGTCTCTCACTATCAAAGCACAGCCTGCATAGTATAGAAGTCTGATTCTGTGTTTCCATTTTCCCATTTTTGCATTTTTGAGGTTATTATGGAAATTGAGACGGAAATATTTTTTGATGGGTCATTATTCTCTTCCTTTTTGCTTTTTTTAGCAGTAAACCCTGGGAGTTTCTCTCTCTCTCTCTCTCATCTGTCTCTCCTCTCTCTCTCTCTCGTCATACCTGTCTGTTGCATAAGCATTGCATATTCATTTTCTTAGGGGGGACACAGGAATTAAGATTCTGCAAGAGGAAGCCCGTTGCAATAATAGGAGACAGCGACGGTCTATGTTATAGTTATAACAGAGGTTATGAACATAATATTATGCCTTTGTTCGAAGAAGCAATGCTGTTTTTCATGCCCTGTCTCCTCTCTTTTTGCTTTGTTGGTCTCATAGCTTGAATGAAATATCTTGCGTCTTGTAGTTTTCAATTTGATGAGACAAATTGAGACTAGTTATCTTGTTTATGAACGCTTGTATGTGAGTGTAGTTGAGTATCCTTCCATGTAAAAATAGATGAAAATGATTAGGTGCGTGCATGGTTTGTCCGTTAGCTTTCTTTGATTTCTTGATGGTTTTGTCCGTCATTGTTAAAAAAATCATTAATAATCAATGATTGGGATCGAATATATTTGTGATTGGTTGTTAGTGTTTTACCTTTCAGCAGTTATGAATCTGCTGCTGCTGTGTGTGTGTGTGTGTATCTTTAGATGTAGTGGCACGTTCATTATATCACCACCTTCTGGTTAGTACAAACAAAGCAACGGTAAAGTTTTGTCAGCACTGGATAAAGGCTGAGCAGTAATTATGTTCATTGCACTATTGATCTCACGGCATGCAATTTGGAGCTTTATTGGGTTTTGATCAGCGTTTATCAATATGACGGGCATAACAACTAGCTGCTTTTACCACAAAATAAATGCATCAGGTCTTAAGGGTATAGTATGAGAGGTAATGGGTCAAAATGAGAGCCGAGAGTATTAGATGCCAGTCTCGTGTAGCTTATTGTATATTTCTGCCAGTTTTATGAAAATATCAGTGTCTGTCTGGTATCTTGACACATATTTCAGCCATCCGTCATTTGTCACATTGAGAACTATATATATACGTCAAGCCTAAAAGATGATAGAATTAAAAGTAAGCATGCAAGAATCTTGCATTTATGCAACTTTAGTTAAACGTTGGCCGCGTCTTATAAATGTTATCTTCGAGTTATTTTTAAACCAATCAAAAAAAAAAAGCCGCTGGCATTGGAATGTTGGGAGAGCTTTTTGGTTTGTTGTTTATTAGGATCTAAAGGTTTTATAAAAAGAGCTCTATAGGAAAAACACAAAGTAAAAATGCAATCGAGTTTTCTGTACAGCGAATATTCAAGGCCACTGAAAATAGATATATAATTCGGTGGTCTCAGGATAACGCTGTACGAACCTCGGCCAATAAAACTCTAACCACAGCCCGGTGGTGGCCTGTCTTATATAGTTGCCAGACGCACGAGTATGACTAATTTTAACCTTAAGCAAAGTAAAAACTAGTGTGGCTAGAGGGCTGCAATTTGGTATGTTTAATGATTGGAGGGAGAATGAACAACATACCACTTTGCAGCCCTCTAGCCTCAGTAGTTTTTAAGAGTTGAGAACGAACAGAAAAAACACGGACGGACAGAGAAAACCATCTCAGTAGTTTTATTTTAATAAAAATGAAAGGTAGAAAAAGTAGAGAAAAATGAAGTATTTTAGTTGGAACATAAACGTTTAATGGGGATCTTTTTTAGAATTGAAAGTAAAAGCGAAATCCAAGCTTTGATTGTGCAAGGAATAGTAAATTGAATGTCCTGCTAAAAAAAAAAGAAAAAAAACTAGACCTAATGGGTAAAATGAAGACCATAAAGTAATAATAAAAGAAAAAAACACATCAGTTGCTGAAGGCCTCTGATAAAGCAACTAATTAAACCCAAGTTTGTTAAGTTTATCCATTAAAAGTTTACTGATGGAATGGGAATTAAATGACCGAAGACCGTGTGAAATATCTGATATTATTATGATTTAACGATGGAAATATTGAGAGAATTTGTAATTAGAGTGAGGACATTTATATTAAATCAGACCAAAATCGATAATTATAAAATTTTTGGTACGAGGTTGGCAGCCTGGTCTTCGTGTCTTCTTCTCTCTCTCTCTCTCTCTCTCTCTCATCTCCTTCTTCTTCTTCTCTTCTACTTCTTCTCTAAGAAGAGATGAGAGAGAGAGAGAGGAGAGAATGAGAGAGAGAGGATGCCATATGATGTTCATCCAGCGAGTAGCAAATAATCGTATTACGCCAAGAGATAGACAGACAGATATATATATATCTGTATATATATATATTTTATTGTATATATATATATATATATATGTGTGTGTGTGTGTGTGTGTGTGTGTGTGTGTGTGTGTATACTATATGGAGTATATATATATATATATATATATATATATATATATATATATATATATATATATAATATATATATATAAAAGCTCTTGTTTTCATCGATATGTTTCACTGCAGAAGCAGATCTGCTCCCTTCCCTCTCCCTTGGTGGGGTGAATGCTTGAGTATATTAAGGTAATGATTTGAAATGGTTCTCAGGAAGCGAAGCCTGTATTTACTTTGCCGATATTTGTTGTTGTAGTACATACCGTCTATATTATGGATTTTCTGATGTAGGAAAATCTTTGACTGTTGATATTTGTTCTCTTGGTATCACGTATCTACACAATAAATGATTTCAGTTTGCAAGGATTGTTCATTTATGTATGCATGAATTTGTAACAACAAGATAAGACGAGTAAGTTTACGTCATTTCAGTTCCCCGGCGGATTTCAATTTTTTTTTTTTTTTTTTTTTTTTTTTGTAGAAGGTAAAGTAGCTGGGAAGTAAAATGAAAATCGTCAATTCATCTTGCTGCCATTCGAGTTTCTTTCGTTGAAACTCGAAAGTTTATCTAAATTTGTTTGATCTCCAGCTTCTCTCTCTCTTTCCCCTCTCAGATCTTTTATCAGAAAACTGAAATTTTACGTATTATGAACTTATTCATTTACCAGTAGAATAATTTAAAATGATAAATTCGCTTCGTTCCTGGCACACGGAATATGGTACAATTTATCCACTTATTAAGCAATATCCAGTTGAACATTTAGGTCTATTATTATTTTGTACATAATACAATATAAGCTTTGTACATCATTTCCTTTCTCTTGCCCTTTTTATTCATGCAGATTTTGTCTGATCATCCAAGCTTTCCTTTGAATACAGAGTGACATGCTCTTTCTAATTTTTCGTAATGATCACTTTCTGTACTATAATCAGAATGGTATTTTCTATTCTATTTTAGAAGTATTTCTTGGGTTCCTGTTAAGAAAGGTTTTTGTTATTTTCATCTGCGATGGATGACATCCTGCAACCATTGGTATGCTATTGTATATATGGTTCCAACATGCGCTGCTCTTCTAATTAGCAAGCACCACTCGGGTTGAATGTTCTTTTGTGCTGACGGTTTGTAGCATATCCCGGTTTGTTACCCACCCATCCAAAGCGCTGACAAGGGGGTGGTCTAAAGTTGCTTAACTTTTTTTTCCGAATAAAACCTGCAAAGTAGCGAATTTGTTTTGTATCGATGAAAGAATGTGAATGTTGTTTTAGCTTATTTTAAAGGTATAAATTTAGCTCTTTGCTTCACTCCATGGAATGAAATCAAGCGACGTTTATTTCAAACAATTATTGTAATTTTACATGAACAAAGGGAAAGTCATGTTGCTGAAGCTAATAAGTCAGTGAGAAGATAGTAATTGCTAAAGGTTGGAATGAACTCAGTATACATACACACACAATAATATATTATATATATATTATATATATCTATATAATATATAGATATATATATATTTATTTATTAACAGGCAATCAGGTTTATTGCATTAAACATTTGCATTCCTCTTTGGACCCACCCGGTTTGATCAACTTCGTGACTGTTTATTTACTATTTATTCTCTTGTTGCAGTATCCATTTTCATTTTCTACTGTGCTTATCGTCCCTTTCTTTCTTCGTTGTCTTTTCATTTCCCCTAAATTTGGTCGTAAAGTTTTGCTCCAAACGAATACTGTGATCTTAATTCAGTTCGTGTGCTTCTCTAAGTTTCCTCGTATTCGTTCGCATTTTGACAGCTTTCTTCCGTTAGTTTCAGAATCTCTCCTCTCTCTCTCTCTCTCGTCTCTCTCTCTCTCTCTCTCTCTCTCTCTCCTTTAAAGAAGTTCCTTTGGGTTTGAAGTTGCCTTCTCCTTTTCAAACTTCTGCGCTCTTCTTCTCTCCATTCTCGTTCCTCCGCTCGGCGAGACTTGAAAGCCTGAAGATGCTTTTAGCAGAGGAGATCAGTGTTTGGCTCCTTGGCCAGTTCTTGAAGATAAACAGTCGCTTTATTCAGCGGCATCCGAAGAGGTATGTCTTGGGTAAATTCGCCTTTGGGTTGAATAACATTTCGTCTTTTCTTTAGATTTCCGAAATGTTATTTCCAGGCATTTTCTTTCTCTAGCTTTTTATAAAAGCTCTTGGCATATCTAAAACAGTGGGATTTTGGATTATACTTGATCATGCCTCGTTAGATTTCTCAGCTTTTCCATACCCTTGAGAAAGTACGTATGCCTTTGTTGTGGTACGTCTATCAAATAGTAGCCTAATATTCCTCTGGAATATTATCAGAACCATATTACTATTTTTTGGTGTTAAGCGTCATCTTCAATAATTTTGTGGTAAGATTAATAGCAAGTAATTGCATAATTCAAATACAAAGTCGGTATAAGTTGTGCTCTTGGAAAGTTACTGGTCTCAGTACTGTAGTTTAAATACCATAGGCTATTTCTAAGTCTGTAAGCTTTAGAATAATAATTATTTTAAGGGAGTATATGAGGTTAGAAAAGTAATAAGATTTAATTCATACGAATTAAAGAAAGAATAATTAATTCCTCACCTATGTTTTTTTTTTCCGTTTGCTAATATTGATGACCCCACCACCCTCAACGCAAATTATTATTGCAGGTGGTTATAAAACAAAAATGCTTCTAGTAATAAATGTCGAAAATGGAAAGGAAATGTCGAATTGCACCAGTAACACTTGTGTGCTGTAGGTGATTAGCTTATATAATGATTTTGGATTCATTTGAGCCAATGACAGGTGTGTGTTGTTTTAGAGTATAAGTATATTAATTTTTTCATGGCCTTCTAGAACTCAAATGAAGCCCTGCCTCCGGCTGAATTTAGTATCACTGTAGTTGGGAGGATTTTGATGTTAGAGAACAACTCATTAATTGACTCTCTCTCCCTGTACACCCAACCCGCCCCCCTCCCCCCTACCCCCACCCCCGACCAATGGCCGTGCACGGGCTTATCTCTCTCTCTCTCTCTCTCTCTCTCTCAAAACACCCCCCCCCCCCCCCCCTAAACCCCCGACCAGTGGGAGTGCACGGGCTTCTGTATTGGACTAATGTTTTATGTCCTCTCTCTCTCTCTCTCTCTCTCTCTCTCTCTCTCTATACGCCACCCCCCCACCACCCGACCAGTGGGCGTGCACGAGCTTATGTATTATAGACTCATGTTTATGTCTCTCGTTAGGAGCCTTGGCAGGAAGCTGAGGGGCGGCGCAGTTAAGCATTTTGGAAATCGAGGGGCGTCAAAACCGGGAGATAAATGCATGGCCATTTGTCAATATTTTTTTTCTTTCTTTTACAACGGTTTAAGGAAGATCGAATGATGCTTAAAGAAAAATGTTACCCAGTATTTACGTGTTATTTACTCTTCATTAGACGTCTGATGCATGTTATTGTGTTCTTGGGTCATTTCTAACTGCCTGTATATATTTTTTTCTTATTTTGTTTATATAAATAATTATATATAT
>NC_087203.1:89556772-89571772 GCF_015104395.2 Macrobrachium nipponense | reverse complement strand
CGCACGAATTTGCACACACACTGATCACGCCCAGAAACCACTCATAACCAGTTTCAAAGGCACCTTCGACAAACGCCCATAACGACAGATGAGCGTTGACCTGCTTAGGTAAGGATTTTAATGTCACACCACCTCAAGACCTATCAGCATTTTCTAGGCTGACATGTTCTCTGTCTCCATGGGAAGACTAAAACGATGATTACCAATTTCTGAGGAATGTCAAAGCATGTGACATACAACCATGTCTCATACATATCATATCATATTATATGATTAAAATATCTCATAACAAATTCCCCCTTTTTTGTTACAGATAGCTAAGCCCCCATATAGCTAGCACATGCTTAGCCACAGGTCACATAAAACAGCTTATATATATAAAAAACACATTGGCTGGCTCATTAAACACAAAATATAGTAATAACAGCACGTCTCTGGCAGCACAACGTAATGTATATCACATATTATCTCCTGCACATGGGCCATAATAACAATTGGGTGTAGAAACTTTTCCCCATCTTGAATTTTTCGAATCTCTTTTTCCCGTCAGCAACTGCAACTGCACAGACTCACGACAACGTTGTAGCAAGGCGAAACCTCTCCCAGTGGAAGACACTAATGCCTCCAGTAGTCCAAAAGCGCTGTAGAACCCCATAGACTCGTAGAAACTCGTATGTGGGCAAACGACAGCAACATCTCTGCAACGGCTGGTGGGCGTCTTGCTGGCGTTAGGGAACGATGTTTATGGTGTTTTCAGTATGTCAGTCACGTCATCGGTCAATTAAAGAAGAAAAATTAACCCCAGACATACTTCTGTCAAATAAATGACCTCAAAAATTCAAAAAAAACACTAACTGAACGTCTCCCAATTAACCCCATTAATATGACCACTGAACTCATTTCTAACTTCAACTCGTGAAGGAACTCCACAGGATCGCCAAATCATAAGTCACTATCATAACCCCGCAAAGAAAAAATATTAATTTCACTAACTTCTTCTCTCTCAAAAAAAAAAAAAAAAAAAAAAAAAAAAAAAAAAAAAAAAAAAAAAAGAGCTCGCCAAATTCACACATCAACACACACACTCCAGAACTCACAGAAACTCAACGGACTTCTGTCATCACATTTCAAACTCACAAATTCTCACAAGAAAAAAAAAGAAAAAACACTCCGAAAAAAACACGCAACAAGCCCAGCCCCAAAATTATCACTGAAAAATGTTCTCTCAAGCTCTAATATTTCAACAACCCACAAAACCAGTAAGAACTCTTTACTGTCTAACAGCAAAAACCCTTTATCCAATTCACACACCCCGACAAATCATATCTTCCGTCCAGAAAGAAATGCTATTTAAAGCTCAACCCCAATTACATCTCTCGTAGGAAAAGGAAAAAAAAAAAAAAAAATAAATAATAACAAGTGAACTTTCCCCATTACAAAGCACATAATATATACATATAATATACATAACCCAGCGTTTTCCCCCATAAATGTATCGTTACGGAATTTTGCCATTGCAACTTTTCCTTCAATTGGAAACGGCCAGAAACAATCCCCTTACGTAGATACATCTCCGTGAAATGCCAAAATCAGCATCTCTCAGAATAGTAGTGCAAAACTCTGAGTAATCAATACTAGAGGAAAAGAGTCAGCAACCGGACTCATTACAGTATTATCAGCAAAAATCCTCCTGCAGACACGTCAGGTGCTCGAACTGCGTTATAGAAATGTCTAGTCAGACTTGCAACTTCGGAAACCCATGATTCTCAAAAAATGTTCTATATTGACATCACACAAGCACATTTCACAAAATTATCTCCAAGATATGACTAAGGTGCTCAAAAATTGTCTCAAAGACATAACTCTCAAAAATGATACTGCCCTAAAATCATACAAATAATTATCACCTATTCGGGATAAAAACTACAGTATACTCACAATTCTGCAATTCAGCAATTATATGTCGCCAAAAATAACCCACTGGTGAATATAAAAAATGCAACATCTCCATAGAACCACAATGCAGTAATGCCACTCGCCTCCAATTAGTCATGCAACCAAGAGAACCACAGAACCCCTCCCTTGGCTCGTAAAACCGCAGAAAAAAAAATCATAACCACAAAAAAAAAGTCACCCCCAAAAATTAATGCCACCCACTTATATACATATCACCATATTAATAATAACACCACTCCAGCGATAAAAATATTTCCCTCCATTTAATTAATAACCCCACATCACCATAATCCCTCTATCTCACCAATAATCACATGTGGAATAAAAATAAGTCTCCAAAAAAAGATTTATTACACTCCAAGCAGGATAATAAAAAATGAAACTCCATCCCCCCAAAAAAAATGCACTCAAAGCATCTAGCTGACACACTCGAAAATATTGCCTTATATCTCCTCCAAAGGTGTTTCCATTTGCAACAAAAAGGGCTGCAAAAATAATTGAACTAAACATAGCTCTCACCATGATAGGCCTAAACTGTGGAATATCTCCAACAAAATAAAAAAATATCAAATGGCCAAAATATTATATCTCCAATTATGTCTCCAATTCTCCAGGAAAATAACCCCAAGAAGCCTCTCTAAGGAGCTCAAAGTTACACTCTCTGTTTAGCATAACTGCTGAGAAAGGCAAAAACTTGGCAAATAAAATTGCCCAAGAAATTCTAGAAAAAAAAATCATCAGTGTGCCATAACTTATTATAACAGAACTCCAAATTCAAAAGTGTCTAAGCAAAGACTTCTCCATATGCACTACAGCATAGGCCAAAAGAAACTTAACCAAGTTTCCTATCTCTGGCAAAGTTGCAAACAAACACAATTGTGCAAGAGGCCAACAATTTTCGGAACACAAATATCCAGAAAAAAATGTAGTGCCATTATGTATACATTCAAAAAATGCAAAAAATTCTCCCATAAATCTCTCTGCAGCATCAAACAGCTGAAATTATAAACACATTCCCGAACAATGACTCCAATTCACGAACTGAGATATTAAAAAATTCACACAAACTGCTCAGAGAGAAAAATAAGTTCAAAGTCGCCCACGATAAAAAAAAAACTTACGTCAGCGATGGCTAACATCCAAAATAAAAGGAAAAAGAAAAACTAATGGCACTGTCAACTATTCCCGTGACACCTGTAACATCTGTGACTCACGTAGACTTCAAGCAATTATCTGCTGAACTCATAAAAAAAGAAAAACAAATGTGTCGTTAGTTCCTCCCATTTTCACAAAAAAACATCACCACCCTTAATAATCATTACAACACCCATGTTAGTATAAAAAAAATAACACCAGTATCAGTATTATCAGTATCAGAATTCACCAGTATCAGTAGTATCACCAAATATTAGTACTCGCTAGTATCACCAAAATTGCTATCATCAAATTCACCAAAATTCACCAGAAATTGATATCACCACCCATAAATCATTGGCACATTCCCCAAAAATGATTACCATGAACTCCCCTCAAAATATCTCCAGTAATGATAATAATCCTCCATAATAGTTCTCCTTAAATAATCCCCCGTGATAATAATAATAATAATAATTCTCCGTAAATATCTCCAGTAACACCAGTAAAAGCATTAATATTGCTATTTCCCCAGTATTCATCACGATTGCCATGCCCCATAACTCCAAAATCAACACCCCATCACTCACCGGTATCATCACCACTTAGCAGCACTAAGTACAACACCAATCATCACCAGTCATCACCAATCAGCAATCATCACCAATCACCACCAGTTTAAAATAATCTCCATATTCCAAACAAATCTCCATTATAAAAAATAATCTCTGAATCCTCAGTTATAATTATGCCCTCTAACATTGCGCAAAGGCATTCTTCAAAGCATAAGGAAACCTTGCACCACATTCATATGCATTTCATTTCCATTTTCTCTTCACTCAAGAGGAAGAAAAAATCTCTCTAAAAGAAACCCTACGGTCATGTCATATCATCACCCAGTCGTTATCAGCTGGTATGACGTCATTGAAATTTCCTATTCAAGGCCAAACTCGCCCCTCATTACCCCAGCACAAAGAAAAAAAAAGTTCACCCCCACTAAAAAAAAATAACTTCATCCTCCCCGTCAAGCATACCCCCATGAAAGACACTAGCCTCCCTGCTGCACTCCCCCTTGGTCGCTCAGCACAAAATGCGCTGAGTGCGAACTCTCCCAGAGGCAAAAACACAGTGTCGCATGTATGAAAACTATTCATATACACACGTATGTATTAAAACAAAGATGAATGCGTCTCCTTTAACATGTGCCAATAAAAAAAACTCACTACTTTCTACTCCTATGGGGAAAAAAATGTGGTAATCTAAACCAATTCCATAACTCACAAAATGATTCATACACAAAGACAAAAAACAATAACGTAACACTTACGTCTTCAAATGAGAGGAGACCATCCTGGAATCTGCACAATTACAAACACGTGAATCTAGTTGGCACAACGCAAACGCGCTCGGCTAGAAAGCACTTGAAGACCGTTCACACATAAGCTAGACTGAGTCACTCATCTTAGCGAGCGTCTCGGGACGGGCGAATTTGCCTACGCTAATAGAATTTCTTTCTCTCAGTACCAGAGCCCACGGGTGGATATTTCTCATCCCCTGTCACCTACTAACTGAAATCCAACACATTTCCACAACCAGACACTCTGAAAACAGCATTTTTAAGCTGCTACCAATCTCACAAAAGGCTTTTTACCAGCTGCCACCACTAATAACGGAGACGACAAATATCTTGTTATTCTTTTGGTAGCAAAAGCCAGAGCAGAAGACAACTGGTAGTTGGCAATACATTTTCTCTTTCTCTCTCTCCTGACAGCCAATAGCTCTTTTTCCCTCTCTCTCTCTCTCTCTCTCTCTCTCTCTCTCTCTCTCTCTCTCTCTCTCTCGTCATACCTCCCCTCCATTTCATTAGGTCATCAAATCAGAGTCGTGAACTTACAAAATATACATTTATTTAAAAGCAAAGTACTAACTAAATAACTCAGATTCTTAACAGCATGATTAAATGGTATGTTAACCCAGAGTCCAAATAACTAAGATAACCCTCGGTAATTAATCTAACACCAACATTAGTTTAGTCAACACAGTAATTAGTCAACACCATTTCTCCATAGAACAATCCCACTCTTCTCCAGAAAATAGTTCCCTCTACTAGAATCGTTCCCTCCACTAGAATCGCCCGTTAGAAGAACAGGAGAACAAACTGGTAAGCATACACAATTGTAAATAAAAAGTCAAAAGATTAAATGAAATAAAACATCTTTAAAAATATCAAAAATACAGTCAAGCCCCACCTTTGGCCTTTGGCCAAAGAACAGTAATCTTACCCATTCAACCAGTTTCACTTCACCAAACAGAAACACATTTACAAAGCCATCCCGGCTCTGCCTTCTCTCCCCGTAGCAGACTCTATGGTCCTGGCTAATTACATGCTATTATGAATGGACACATGGATTTGCACACACACTGATCACGCCAGAAACCACTCATAACCAATTTAAAGGCACCTTCGACAAACGCCCATAACGACAGACGAGCGTTGACCTGCTTAGGTAAGGATTTTAATGTCACACCACCTATCAGCATTTTCTAGGCTGAGATGTTCTCTGTCTCCATGGGAAGCTAAAAACGATGATTCCCAATTTCTGAGGAATGTCAAAGCATGGGCACTTACAGCAATGTCTCATACATATCATATTATATTATATATCTCATAACAAATTCCCCTTTTTTGTTACACACACACACACACACGCATATCTATATATATATATATATATATATATATATATATATATATATATATATATATATATATATATATATATATATATATATATATAGTAACAACAAAAAAGGGGAATATATATATATATATATATATATATATATATATATATATATATATATATATATATATATATATATATAATATATATATATGTAACAAAAAAGAAAAAGGGGGAATATATATGTAAGACATAGGGTTTTGATTAATAATATATTGTTTCGTGCATTCTCTGTAACCTGTGGAATGTGGAGGACAGGGCAGAGTAACGACCTGAGAGTAGCTGATCAATGAGTTTCTAGGGGATGGCGTGAGATAAAAAATGCTTAGTTCGTCGAGTCAATGTACGACAGTTTATGAACTCTTCCCAAAGTGCCTTTGTGAAACTAGATGCAGCTAGAACCGCGAGGCGCTAGCGAACTGTGTGTTCGTATGTGCGTGTGCGCCATCTTCTATTCATAATGCCAAGTTTATGGGAAGACTTGCACAGACATTCGAGGAGGAAGGCGAAGCCATGATGCAGAATGCCAAAGTGTTTTTTATTTATCAGTGAGTGATATTCCGGTTGGGAATGGTAAGTGTTACCTTTTACTTTAGCCAAAGGGGTGGCTTGTTTGATATCTTGTAAGATGTTCCATTTTATTAACTTTGTCTTTAAACTTGTGTGTGACTTACCAGAATGTGTTCTGTATCTTTGGCAGATGGTTCTGGATTTCGGTGGTGGGACAGAGTTCCCGGGGGAAAGGTGTGACCTTTTGGGTGACTTGACAATGAGTTTGTTTTAAGTTAGTCTGTAAGACTGGATTACTTAGTTAATCGACTTAGTTATTGTAAATAAACGTTATGTTATGAGCACTCTCTCATTTTCATTACCTGTTAGAATGGAGAGAAAGAGGTGGAGAGAGAGAGAGAGAGTGGGTGATTGCCGGGAGAGAGAGAGAGAGCCTGTCTGTGTAGTGGGTGTGGGGGTCTGCCTTCTGTTTTCGTGTCCACGCTTACCGTATGAAAATACATGAGGGTTTTTGGTTTTTTCCCACTATAGTGGTGTCAGCGGTTTAAAAAGGGGATATAGAAAGTTTTCTGCTTTTCTATGCCTAGGAACGCCAATGAAGAGATAGAGTGGCCAGTTAGAAAAATAAAAAGGGGCCGTGACTTAGCGATAGTTTTCGAACGACAAAGCTTTGTGGGATTGTGGAAAATCGTTAAACTGTTAGTTTTCAGTTACTTAGTGGAAAAATTGAGAAAATGTCTGTCTGATTACTGTGCTAAAGGGAGGGAAGGAGTTTTTATGGACTCAGCATTTTTCCCAGGAGTCAGCCTGAAGCAGTGAGCGCACCCAGTGTGACTTTTTGCTTGTGCAATGACGAGTGTTCCGAGATACCTGTGCGGCGGTCGTTGTTATATCACTACCGCGCCCTTTTTTCTTTTTACGAAGAATTTCGAGTTCTTTTTCCCATTATAGGGGTGGTGTGAGTGTTAAAGAACTATTGTTTATCAAAAGGAGTGGGGTTTTGTTTTAAATATTTCAGGGTTATGGGATTGGTTCAAGAGGTCAAAACAATTTTTTTCTTTCCCCATAGTGAAGTGTTTTCTTTATTTGCACGTGTTTATAATAGACGTATGCATTCGTCTTTGTTTAAAACATAGGAGTGTATTTTTCTATGCATGGGAACTGTGCTTATATAAGCATATTTGGCTTAGTGACACAGAGCGGCCACAATTTTAAGGGCTCAGCATATTTCTGCAGAGAGGCGCCTTGCATTGCGAGGGTGTACGGGCATCCCTTGGGAGGGTAGTTGCATGGGTACCACTAGCCTCACTCGAGAGATAGTGCAGGGGAGGGTATTGCGAGATGGATACTACTGGTATGCCTCGGGCTGTTCTGCCGCTTGACTGAGGGGTTGTTCTCAGGGGGGGAGAAATTTTTTTGTCTCAGTGTGGGTGAACTTCCCCTTTTCCTTTTTTTTTTCTTAGTGTTGGAGATGGATTTGGCCTTGACATTGAATGCTAAGATATCAGCTGATTGATAAGTTGATGAAGTGAAATGCCCGTAGAGTCTTTTTTTTAGAAAAGATATTTTTTTTTTCTTCTCTCTTGGATGAAGAGGAAAATGAAAGAGAGATTTTTCTTTTCCGAAAATGAGGGGAAAAGTAGTTAACATGCACGGGATGTGTTATATGTTTCTTTGTGTGCCTTGAAAGACACAAATATCACAGATTATTTTTTTTTTTATTGTGTTGGAGAAATTACTTTGAAATGCCGATGATTGGTGTGTATCTGTGTTGTGCAATGGTGTTATGTCATGGTGTTTGCATGCTGGAGAAATGTATGTTCATAGGATTCAGCAATACTGTTGTATGCTATTTGAATTTCACCCTTACTTGAAATTTTTGCAAGAGAATTATTGCTGTGGAGAGTTATTATTATTGTTATTATTAATAATTATTATACTTGAGATGTGTCACTGGAGGTTTGCCTAAGTATAATTATCATTACGGGAGAATTGTTTTACGAGAGATTTGAAATATTTCATGGAGATTATTCAATAATTATTACAGATAATTATTCAAGGAGAATTATTACGATGAATTAATGGGAGAAGTCTTGTGTTAATTATTTGTTCAGTTTTGTAACTTTGGGAGAATATTTCAGTGATTCACGGGGATGAGTTTTGCTGAATCTTGATGAATCTGGCTGAATCATGGTGAATTGTGTGAGTTTTGCTGAATTTTGTGCTGAATTTTTGGAGAATGGACAAGCATTAACTTTGGTGATAGTTTTTGTACTGATACTGATGATTTTGATGATAGCAATTTTTTTTGGTGTATTTTGTGATAATGATATTTCTGATACTGATTTTTTTTATACTAATACGTGGTGTTTTAATGCTGTCAAGGGAGGTGAAATCTTTTGTGATTATGGGAAGAACTAACAACACATTATTTTAGTTTTTTTTTTCTTTTTTTTATGAGTTCAGCAGATAATTGCTTGACATCTAGTGAGTTACGGGAGATAGTTAATGGTGCCGATTATTTTTCTTTTCTCCTTTTTTTCCTGAAAATTACCATCGCTGACACAATTTTTTTTTTACCATGGGTGAATTTTGAATTTGTTTTTTCTCTCCAGTTAGTGTGAATATTATCTCAGTTCGTGACTTAGAGTCATTTAAGAGAAAGTGTTCGTGTTTTAGCTATTTGATGCTATAGAGTAATATAGGGGAGAATTTCTTGCATTTTTTGAATGCATACGTAATGGCACTACATTTTTTCTCTGGATATTTGTGTTTCCAGAATTGTGAGTTTTCTTGCACAATACCCTTGTTGATTTGTGACACTTTTGTGAGAGATAGGAAACTTGGTTAAGTTTTCTAATGGCTTATGTCGTAGTGCATATGGGAAGTCTTTGCTTAGACACTGTGAGTTGGGAATTCTGTTATAATGACTTGTGGCACATGGTGATTTTTTCTAGAATTTTCTAGACAGTTTTATTTGCCGAGTTTTTGCCCTTTTTTTTAGCAGTTATGCTAAATGGAGTGAGTTTTTATAGTTTTGACTATAACATTGAGTTATTCTCTGGAGAATTGGAGTTATAATTGAGATATAATTGAGTTATAATTGAGATATATATTTTGGGGGAGATAATTGGAGGTATATATTATTTTGGAGTTATATATATTTTATTTATATTTTGAGATATATATATGGGAGATATATTTTTTTGGCCATTTTTGATATTTGCCAATGTGGTATGAGCTATGTTTAGTTCAATTATTTTGCAGCCATCTTTGTTGCAAATGGAGACACATATTTGGAGATTATGGGGCAATATTGGGAGTGTGGTGAGTTAGATGCCTTGAGTGCACATTTTTTGGAGATATATATTATTTGGAGCCTTGTTTTTGTTCCACATGGAGTTATTGTGGAAATAGAGGTAAATATTTTGTATTTGCCGAAATAGAGGTGATTATTCTCTATTCCTGGAGTGGTGTCTTTTTTTTCTACTGACATGTGGCTTTGGAGAAATAAGAGAATAATATAAGGGGGTGTTTGGTTATTAACCAAATGGAGGAAATATTTCTATAAACCGGAGTGGTTGTTATTATTGATATGATGTCTCATAATGGAGTTGGAATTAATCTTGGGCGGGTACCCTTTTTTTTGTGGTTATGGGAGTTTTTTCGAGACCAGAGAAGATTTCTGTGGTTCTTTTTTTTTGATTTCGTGACTATTTAGAGGCGAGTGGCATTACTGCATTACGAGTTATTTGGAGATGTGTGTGCATTTTTCATGTTCACAAGTGTGTTATTCTTGGAGAAATATAATTTGGGAAAAGTCATGTTGAGAGAATAAGTCTTCGAGACAAATTTTTGAACACATTAGTCATATCCTGGAGTTAATTCTGTGAAATGTGTCAGTTAGACCTTTTTCTTGAGAATCATGAGTTTCCAAACTTACGGTCTGACTGGACAATTTTGTGCTGTTGTTTGAGCATGCGTCCGCAGGTGATTTTTCTGCTGACAAGCGAGTGTGAGCCGTGTGCTGATTCTTTTCTTCTGATGGTGACAGATCAGAATTTTTTGCAATATCTGGAAATGTTAGCTATAGCATTTCACGAAAGCGCAAGTATGAGAGTTTGCTTTCTGGCAAATTCCATAACTTTACATGGAGCATTTCTTGGGGAAAACGCGGGAGTTATGCATATTATACATGTATTATGTATTTTGTGATTGGGGAAATCTACTTGTGATTGTTCATTCTTTTTTTTTTATTATTATTTTTCTTCCTTTTCCTATGAAAGATATGATTTGGGGATTGAGCTTAATAACATTTCTTTTTTGGACGGGAGATTTGATTTTACCGGGAGGTGTAATTTTTCGAGGGTTGTTACTTACGTAAATGGGAGTTTGACATTAAGTCTCATTGTGATTAATTATTGAGCAGTAGAGGGTTTTTGCTGTTAAAAGCTGGAGATTTTTGCTGATTTTGTGGGTTGTTTAAATGTCAGAGCATTTGAGAGAAAATTTTTTGGGTCTGGGTGTTACGTGATTCTTTTCTTTCTTGGGCTTGTTACGAATTTTTTTTTTTTTTTTTTTTTTTTGTGAGCACATTCGAGTTCGAAATGTGAGTGCAGAATTCCGTGGAGTTGCTGTGATTTCTGAGTTGTTTTTTTTTGTGTGTGTGCTGAATGTGCGAGTTTGGAGAAATTGAATTGGAGAACTTGATGTTTCTTTTTTCTTAGAGAGTTGTGATAATGACTTATCATTTTAGTAGTCATATTTTAAGGGAGTTTAATTGGGAGACGTTCAGTTAGTATTTTCTGACCCTTTTTGAGATCGTTGTTTGATAGAGGTAGTATGTTTGGGTTAATTTTCTTAGATAGACCAGAGACCTGACTGACATACTAACGCCCAAAAAGTCGTTCCCGGACGCCAGCAAAAGACGTCCCACCAGGCCGTGATTTTGGGTTGCCTGCCATGTTGTCCTGGGTGATTACAAGTTATTTCCATGATGGGTGATCGAGAGAATTCTACAGCGTGTTTTTTGGGGATCTAAACCCAAGAAGCCGTGAGAGTCTTCTACGATGAGGAGGCATTACGTCTTCCTACAGTTTGCTACAGTTGCTATAGCCTGTTGCTGTCTGTGCACCTACTTGGCAGACAAGCGAAGAGGGATATTTCAGAATCCTAATGCAGAAAATATGAGAGAAAATGCGTTTGTGTTTATTGGGAGATAAAGCGTGATAAAACTTTATTTTATAATGCCAGACGTGCAGTTTTACTTGTTTTGTTTTTAAGCCGGCCAATGTTTTATATTAATATAAACATTTTTGCTATGGCGGGAGCTAGCATATAGGTGCGATGCCGAGCAATCTGTAAGACATAGGGTTTTGATTAATAATATATTGTTCGTGCATTCTCTGTAACCTGTGGAATGTGGAGGACGGGCAGAGTAACGACCTGAGAGTAGCTGATCAATGAGTTTCTAGGGGATGGCGTGAGATAAAAAACAAAATGCTAGTTTCGTCGAGTCAATGTACGACAGTTTATGAACTCTTCCCAAAGTGCTTTATGAAAAACTAGATGGGCAGCTAGAAAACCGCGAGGCGCTAGCGAACTTGTGTGTCGTAATGTGCGTGTGCGCCTCTTCTATTCATAATGCCAAGTTTATGGGAAGACTTGCACAGACATTTCGAGGAGGAAAGGCGAGCCATGATGGCAGATGCCAAAGTGTTTTTATTTATCAGGTGAGTGATATTCCGGTTGGGAATGGGTACGTGTTACCTTTACTTTAATCCAAAGGGGTTGGCTGTTTGATATCTTGTAAGAATGTTCCTTTTATTAACTTTGTCTTTAACTTGTGTGTGTACTTACCAGAATGTGTTTTCTGTATCTTTGGCAGATGGTTCTGGATTTCGGTGGGACAGAGTTTCCCGGGAAAGGTGTGACCTTTTGGGTGACTTTGGACAATGAGTTTTTTTGGTTTTTAAGTTAGTCTGTAAGACTGGATTTACTTAGTTAATCGCTTAGTTATTGTAAATAACGTTATGTTATGATGCAACTCTCTCATTTTCATTACCACCCTGTTAGAATGAGAGAAAGAGGTGGAGAGAGAGAGAGAGAGATGGGGTGATTGCCGGAGAGAGAGAGAGAGCCTGTCTGTGTAAGTGGGTGTGGGGGTTCTGCCTTCCGTTTCGTGTCCACGCTTACCGTATGAAATACATGAGGGTTTTTCCCACGTAATATATATATATATTATATATATATTATAATATATATATATATATATATATATATCTATATATATATATATATAAATATATATCTATATATATATATATATATATATATATATATTATTATATATATATATATATATATATATATATATATATATTATTATTGTAACAAAAAAGGGGTTAATATATATACTTTTAATAAAAATAATAATAATAATAATTAATAATAATAATAATATAATAATAATAATATACTACTGTTAAAAAGAATAGCAGAATTAAGAGAGTTGATTTTATATAATGTTTTTTCTATTTTTCCTTACAATTCGCTTCTCAGGCTCAGCGATGTTTTCTAGTAACTGACCAATATTCATATTGGGAATTTTCAAAAATCATAAATGCTGAAGGTAATCTTTTATTGGAACATGATATCAGGTCCAGGTCAAGCAGGGGGTCGTCGTCAGTGCTGTATTATTTCCCGTAGGCGTAGTTTCAGTTCGGTGCCGGGTGGGTTCGTCTTTCTGTTTAAGGGCTGGTATTGATACTGGAATATCTGTATATCTGGTATTACGTAACGTTTCGACCTTCTCGCAGGTCATCCTCGGACGAGTCGTTTGAAGAGACTGGGAGCAAAGGAAGTCTGTGGGGCGGTATTTATAGCGGCTCGGACCTAGAGTTGCATTCTCATTGTCGGGCCGGTCTTGGACGAAGTCGTGGATCCTCTCCCTCGAAGGTCTCGGGGATTACTCTCGTGCGAGCGCCACAGTAGTGTGCCTGATGAACGACAGGAATTCCGTCCGTAGCAGAATCCTGTCAATCCCGTGGGGTGGGGCTCCTGAACATCTTGTATTGCCAGATCCCTGCCCCTACGTACCTGTTGGCCAAGAAACTCAACACCATCTTAAACCCAAGTCGTCGGCCGAGTTCTTGGAAGCCCTACGAGCACGAACCCCCGCCCCCCGAGGAGGCAACGCTTCGATGGATGTAGAGGTCCCCTCTCTTTACCAACGTCCCTCCCGTAGACGAGACCATACAAATGATCTTGGACAAGATTTTTTTACAGGGACCCCGGCACTCCATCCTTAAACATCCCATAGCATGCCCCTTCGAGCCTGCTGGGAAATCTGTTACTAAGAAGGCCCCTTTGCTGATCACCGTAGCTATATGTACACCCAGATCGATGTCGTGGCGATGGGATCTCCCCTTGGGGTCCTTTTTTTCGCCAATTTCTATATGGGTAACCGTCGAAGAGAGGGTCTTCAGAATTCCAACGAAAGGATTACGTTCGCTACATTGTGACAACTCGTCTGCGCCGATCCCCAAGGATGAATAGAGCAAAGCTGCGACGTGCATTCCACGACCCACAGGTGCCCTCACTTTCACGATCGAACATTGCAAAGCCCGCCTCCCCCCCTTCCTTGCGTTCTTGTCGTACAAGCGAGATTCCGAATTCAGACGAAGGTTGTACCCGAAGCCTACGAACCTGGGTTATTTGAATTAACCGGTGAGAGCGAGTGCCCTGAGAGGTATAAGCGCTTCCACCATCAGCCGCCCCTTCGTCAGGAGGGCCCTTCCTCCCTCTGCCTTTCCTCCTGGAAGATACACACAGTGAGTTGGAACGCGGCCCGCCGCCCGGTCCTCATTGACAACGGACACACCAATCGTGCTGTTGATGAATCTATAAGGAAAAATATGGAAGCCTGGTACCACAGGCAACCCCGCCCCAATGTTGCAGAGCCCATCAAGCTGGTTCTACAAGGGACACTTCCACCGGAGGTACAAGGAGGACGAACAAGCCCTCAAAAAGATCATCGACGAAAAACGTCAGCCCCTCCGACCCAGACAAAAACTATTAAGTTAATTATCTATTATAAAACGAAGAAGACGAGCAGGCCTGGTGATGAGAACAACCCTTCGACGCCCCTGCAGGATCCCTTGAAGAAGACGAGTGTGGTCTACCGTTACAACATGCCCCGTCCGAGGATGCTTCGGCAAATACGTCGGTATGACCTCATGCGTTTCTCCAAGCGAATCTCCTGCCACGCTCAAGAAGGAGCCATCTTCAACCACGCCAGGACTGCTCATACAAACGGATAAAGAGAAATGATATATTCCTAATATCGAAATAATAGACCAGACAACGGATCCCGACGTCTGCGCCTCTTAGAAGCCCTCCATATAGGCAAGGAGAAAACCAAATCTTAACATCACCCAAGAAACGTTTCTCCTTCCCACCGCCGCCCGGAGAGCAGCGAACGACCCCCCCGACAATAACCAGATGATCAGGAGCTGCCCCACGGGATGACAGGATTCCTGCTACGGACGGAATTCCTGTCGTTCATCCCCAGGCACACTACTGTGGCGCTCGCACGAGAGAATCCCCGAGACTTCGAGGCGAGATCCACGACTTCGTCCAAGACCGGCCCGACCAA
>NC_087203.1:89552688-89553772 GCF_015104395.2 Macrobrachium nipponense | reverse complement strand
AGCACTAACTTTGAGTGAGAGAGAGAGAGAGAGAGTAGAGAGAGAGTTCAACGGAGGAATGATGGCTGTTTAACTACTCCCCTTTCTAGCAAAAAGAGAATAAGACAAATATGGTTTTATGGTTTTATATGTTATTTATTTGTCTTGTTGCTTTTTCGCAGACTGATGATGCACAGATGTTTCATGTGCGAAACGTTTCGTTGTAATAAACTTGATCCTTTTACAACTTGTATCATGGACACCCTCTGAAGATTCGTGTATATATATATATATATATATTATATATATATAATATATATATATATATATATATATATATATATATATATATATATATATATATATATATATATATATATATATATATATATATATATATATATATATATATATATATATATATATATATATATATATATATATATATAAGTTTGTGACCGTATGATATCCGATAATCCTGGATTTATCTCTTTGATCTTTATCCTTTTGACAATTAACCATCTGGTATTCATGATCTGTTGACCAGATAACTTTCTTTCCAACTGTATTTCATTTGTTCCTTAACAATGTCTTAGTAAAGACGAAAGCACTTGGATTTCTGCCTATCATTTTCCTGTGGTTTTCGCTTATTTAATGAAGTCGCGTGCATCTACTGTGATTTATATATATCTATATATATATATATATATATATATATATATATATATATATATATATATATATATATATATATGAGTGTGTGTGTGTGTGCGTGTTTATTGACGAAGAGTCCAAATATCGGGTCATTAAACTTACCAATCAAAATGTGTTACCTCATTACAGCTAAAATACGACAGATTACTCTAAAGGCAACATAGATCCCTTAAAACTTATCAATCATGCAAGAAAATCAGACTAAGTTCATTAAAAACAGGTGTGAGGTAATCATACATGAGATTCACTTGATTAAAGGGCATCACGCCGTCAACAACTTTAAATGTCTAACTAAGTATTTCCCTGGTTCTAACTCACTTCAATAAAATTGAAGGGAAACAGCACATTACCACTCTGTATTTCTACCTAAATAAAATCTTATTACTGGTGG
>NC_087203.1:89537688-89547688 GCF_015104395.2 Macrobrachium nipponense | reverse complement strand
TAATATAATATATATATATATATATATATATATATATAAATAATATAAATCACGAAGAAATAAAAAACATGAAGGAAAATTGAAACACTGGAACTTTGATGATAAAACGAAAGTACTTAGCATCTCCAGTGTTTCAATTGTTCTTCGTGGCCGTAAATTTGTTCATATATATATATATATATTTATATATATATATATATATATATATATATATATATATATATATATATATATATATAATATATATTTAGATTGCGAATACAATATTCAGTATTTAGATGAAAGTTAATGGTTTCCTCTTAAGGGTCGGTGCCCTCAGAATACTACATCGCACGCCAATGTACCCCAAGTGGGTGAAAACAACTCATTGCCAACCCCTGCATTTATGCCACGTGCGTCGAGCGCAAAGGCGATGGTAATGGATGTGACGTGACTGACGAGTTGTAATTGAAGGTAAGATAAATCAAGCGCAAAGATTTTCTAAAATTTAATTTTGCTTCTCACTGAACGAGAAATCGTTCGAAAAATTATCGCCGGTACCTCTTCCATATAAGATAAGGGCTACTTTGTCATTCTTAAACTTCTGTGATTGCATTTGGAGTAGTACGTTTCTCTATAGTATTTCTATTATATTATTATTATTGTTACAGTCATCCTATTCATCTGGTTGGTATTTATATTGTGGTTCTCTGGGTTGCCGTCCGGCCTCCTTGGGAGTCCATCATTTTTTCACTATGCGCGCGTTTAATATTATTATTTAACTATTATTATTTATTATTATTTATTGGGGGAAAGAACCCTCTTTTAGACAAATCTGTTAAAAAGAATGGCAAGAATTAAGGAGTTGATTTTATATATTTGTTTTTTTTTCATTTTCCTTACAATTCGCTTCTCAGGCTCAGCGATGTCTCTGAGTAACTGAACTGACCAATATTCATATTGGGAATTTTCAAAAATCATAAATGCTGAAGGAAATCTTTATTGGAACAGGATATCAGGTCCAGGTCAAGCAGGGGTCGTCCGGTCAGTGCTGGTATTATTCCGTAGGCGTAGTTCAGTTCGGTGCCGGGTTCGTTCTTTTCGGTTTAAGGGCTGGTATTGGTGCTGGTATAGCTGGTGTATCTGGTATTACGTAACGTTTCGACCTTCTCGCAGGTCATCCTCGGACAGTCGTTTGAAGAGACTGTAGCAAGGAAGTCTGTGGGGCGGTATTTATAGCGGCTCGGACCTAGAGTTGCATTCTCATTGGTCGGGCCGGTCTTGGACGAAGTTGTGGATCTCGTTGTTGTTTTTGATTTAGCTTGACCTTGTGTCAGCACGGGCTCTTGCTCAGAGCAGCCCGTAAAAAAGTGGAGTCTCGCCTCGAAGGTCTCGGGGGATTCTCTCGTGCGAGCGCCACAGTAGTGTGCCTGGGATGAACGACAGGAATTCCGTCCGTAGCAGGATGCCTGTCATCCCGTGGGGGCTCCTGATCATCTGGTATGTCGGGGGGTCGCTCGCTGCTCTCCGGGCGGCGGTGGGAAGGAGAAATGTTTCTTGGGTGATGTTAAGATTTGGTTTCTCCTTGCCTATATGGAGGGCTTCTAAGAGGCGCAGACGTCGGGGATCCGTTGTCTGGTCTATTATTTCGATATTAGGAATAAGATCATTTCTCTTTATCCGTTTTGTTATGAGCAGTCCTGGCGTGGTTGAAGATGGCTCCTTCTTGAGCGTGGCAGGAGATTCGCTTGGAGAAACGCATGGAGGTCATACCGACGTATTTGCCGAGGCATCCTCGGACGGGGCATGTGTAACGGTAGACCACACTCGTCTTCTTCAAGGGATCCTGCAGGGGGGCCGAAGGGTTGTTTCTCATCACCAGGCTGCTCGTCTTCTTCTTCGTTTTTATAATAGTATAATTAACCTTATTAAATTTTTTGTTCTGGGTCGGAGGGCTGACGTTTTCGTCGATGATCTTTTTGAGGGCTTGTTCGTCCTCCTTGTACCTCCGGTGGAAGTGTCCCTTGTAGAACAGCTTGATGGGCTCTGCAACATCGGGGCGGGGTTCCTGGTGGTACCAGGCTTCCATATGTTCCTTATAGATTCATCAACAGCACGATTGGTGTGTCCAACTCACTGTGTGTATCATTCCAGGAGGAGCAGTGTGAGAGGGCCCTCCTGACGAAGGCGCTGATGGTGGAGCGCTATACCTCTCAGGGCACTCGCTCTCACCGTTCATGCACATACCCAGGTTCGTCGGCTTCGTGTAGCACCTTCGTGCTGAATTCGGAATCTCGCTGTTCGACAAGAACGTCAAGGAAGGGGAGGCGGCGGTCTTTGCAATGTTCGATCGTGAACGTGAGGCAGCTGTGGTCGTGGAATGCACATCGCAGCTGCTCTATCTCATCCTGGGAGTCGCGCAGACGAAGGTGTCATCAATGTAGCGCACGTACATCCTCGGTTTGTTGGAATTCTGGAAGACCCTCTCTTCGACGGTACCCATATAGAAATTGGCGAAAAAGGACCCCAAGGAGATCCATCGCACGCCCCGGGTCGATCTGGGTGTACATATAGCTACGGTGATCAGCAAAAGGGGCCTTCTTAGTACAGATTTCCAGCAGGGCTCGAAGGGCATGCTCTGGGATGTTTAAGGAGTGAGTGCCGGGGTCCCTGTAAAACTCTGTCGAAGATCATTTGTATGGTCTCGTCTACGGGGACGTTGGTAAAGAGGGACTCTACACATCATCGAAGCGATGCATCCTCCGGGGGGCGTTGCTCGTAGGGCTTCCAAGAACTCGGCCGACGACTTCAAGCTGTGCCTATCTGGGACGTATGGGGTTAAGATGGTGTTGAGTTTCTTGGCCAACAGGTACGTAGGGGCAGGGATCTGGCAATACCAGATGATCAGGAGCCCCCACGGGATGACAGGATTCCTGCTACGGACGGAATTCCTGTCGTTCATCCCCAGGCACACTACTGTGGCGCTCGCACGAGAGAATCCCCGAGACCTTCGAGGCGAGATCCACGACTTCGTCCAAGACCGGCCCGACCAATGAGAATGCAACTCTAGGTCCGAGCCGCTATAAATACCGCCCA
Organism: Macrobrachium nipponense; assembly: GCF_015104395.2. NCBI lineage: Eukaryota > Metazoa > Arthropoda > Malacostraca > Decapoda > Palaemonidae > Macrobrachium > Macrobrachium nipponense. The sequence continues at coordinate 89,544,613 of NC_087203.1, read as the reverse complement.
CAGACTTCCTTGCTACAGTCTCTTCAAACGACTCGACCGAGGATGACCTGCGAGAAGGTCGAAACGTTACGTAATACCAGATATACCAGCTATACCAGTACCAATACCAGCCCTTAAACCGAAGACGAACCCGGCATCGAACTGAACTACGCCTACGGAATAATACCAGCACTGGAACCTGGACCTGATATCCTGTTCCCAATAAAAGATTACCTTCAGCATTTATGATTTTTGAAAATTCCCAATATGAATATTGGTCAGTTACTCAGAAACATCGCTGAGCCTGAGAAGCGAATTGTAAGGAAAATAGAAAAAAACAATATTATAAAATCAATTCGCTTAATTCTGCTATTCTTTTTAACAGTATTATTATTATTATTATTATTATTATTATTATTATTATTATTATTATTTTTATTAAAAGTATATATATTTCCCCTTTTTAGTTACACACACACACACACACACACACATATATATATATATATATATATATATATATATATATATATATATATATATATATATATATATATACCCCCTTTTTTGTTACACACACACACACACACACACACACACATTATATATATATATATATATATATGTGTGTGTGTGTGTGTGTGTGTTTGTGTGCGTGTGTGTGTGTGTGTAACAAAAAAGGGGAATTTGTTATGAGATATTTTAATAATATAATATGATATGATATGTATGAGACATTGTTGTAAGTCACATGCTTTGACATTCCTCAGAAATTGGGAATCATCGTTTTTAGCTTCCCATGGAGACAGAGAACATCTCAGCCTAGAAAATGCTGATAGGTGGTGTGACATTAAAATCCTTACCTAAGCAGGTCAACGCTCGTCTGTCGTTATGGGCGTTTGTCGAAGGTGCCTTTGAAACTGGTTATGAGTGGTTTCTGGGCGTGATCAGTGTGTGTGCAAATCCATGTGTCCATTCATAACAGCATGTAATTAGCCAGGACCATAGAGTCTGTTACGGGGAGAGAAGGCAGAGCCGGGATGGCTTTGTAAACGTGTTTCTGTTTGGTGAAGTGAAACTGGTTGAAATGGGTAAGAATTACTGTTCTTTGGCCAAAGGTGGGGCTTGACTGTATTTTTGATATTTCTTAAAAGATTTTATTTCATTTAATCTTTTCACTTTTTATTTACAATTTTGTATGCTACCAGTTTGTTCTCCTGTTCTTCTAACGGGCGATCTAGTGGAGGGAACGATTCTAGTAGAGGGAACTATTTTCTGGAGAAGAGTGGGATTGTTCTATGGAGAAATGGTGTTGACTAATTACTGTGTTGACTAAACTAATGTTGGTGTTAGATTAATTACCGAGGGTTATCTTAGTTATTTGGACTCTGGGTTAACATTCCATTTAATCATGCTGTTAAGAATCTGAGTTATTCAGTTAGTACTTTGCTTTTAAATAAATGTATATTTTGTAAGTTCACGACTCTGATTTGATGACCTAATGAAATGGAGGGGAGGTATGACGAGAAGAGAGAGAGAGAGAGAGAGGGAAAAAGAGCTATTGGCTGTCAGGAGAGAGAGAAAGAGAAAATGTATTGCCAACTACCAGTTGTCTTCTGCTCTGGCTTTTGCTACCAAAAGAATAACGAGATATTTGTCGTCTCCGTTATTAGTGGTGGCAGCTGGTAAAAAGCCTTTTGTGAGATTGGTAGCAGCTTAAAAATGCTGTTTTCAGAGTGTCTGGTTGTGGAAATGTGTTGGATTTCAGTTAGTAGGTGACAGGGGATGAGAAATATCCACCCGTGGGCTCTGGTACTGAGAGAAAGAAATTCTATTAGCGTAGGCAAATTCGCCCGTCCCGAGACGCTCGCTAAGATGAGTGACTCAGTCTAGCTTATGTGTGAACGGTCTTCAAGTGCTTTCTAGCCGAGCGCGTTTGCGTTGTGCCAACTAGATTCACGTGTTTGTAATTGTGCAGATTCCAGGATGGTCTTCTCTCATTTGAAGACGTAAGTGTTACGTTATTGTTTTTTGTCTTTGTGTATGAATCATTTTGTGAGTTATGGAATTGGTTTAGAATACCACATTTTTTTCCCCATAGGAGTAGAAAGTAGTGAGTTTTTTTTATTGGCACATGTTAAAGGAGACGCATTCATCTTTGTTTTAATACATACGTGTGTATATGAATAGTTTTCATACATGCGACACTGTGTTTTTGCCTCTGGGAGAGTTCGCACTCAGCGCAATTTGTGCTGAGCGACCAAGGGGGAGTGCAGCAGGGAGGCTAGTGTCTTTCATGGGGGTATGCTTGACGGGGAGGATGAAGTTATTTTTTTTTAGTGGGGGTGAACTTTTTTTTTCTTTGTGCTGGGGTAATGAGGGGCGAGTTTGGCCTTGAATAGGAAATTTCAATGACGTCATACCAGCTGATAACGACTGGGTGATGATATGACATGACCGTAGGGTTTCTTTTAGAGAGATTTTTTCTTCCTCTTGAGTGAAGAGAAAATGGAAATGAAATGCATATGAATGTGGTGCAAGGTTTCCTTATGCTTTGAAGAATGCCTTTGCGCAATGTTAGAGGGCATAATTATAACTGAGGATTCAGAGATTATTTTTTATAATGGAGATTTGTTTGGAATATGGAGATTATTTTAAAGTGGTGGTGATTGGTGATGATTGCTGATTGGTGATGACTGGTGATGATTGGTGTTGTACTTGGTGCTGCTAAGTGGTGATGATACCGGGGAGTGATGGGGTGTTGATTTTGGAGTTATGGGGCATGGCAATCGTGATGAATACTGGGGAAATAGCAATATTAATGCTTTTACTGGTGTTACTGGAGATATTTACGGAGAATTATTATTATTATTATTATCACGGGGGATTATTTAAGGAGAACTATTATGGAGGATTATTATCATTACTGGAGATATTTTGAGGGGAGTTCATGGTAATCATTTTTGGGGAATGTGCCAATGATTTATGGGTGGTGATATCAATTTCTGGTGAATTTTGGTGAATTTGATGATAGCAATTTTGGTGATACTAGCGAGTACTAATATTTGGTGATACTACTGATACTGGTGAATTCTGATACTGATAATACTGATACTGGTGTTATTTTTTTTATACTAACATGGGTGTTGTATGATTTAAGGGTGGTGATGTTTTTATGTTAAAATGGGAGGAACTAACGACACATTTGTTTTTCTTTTTTTATGAGTTCAGCAGATAATTGCTTGAAGTCTACGTGAGTCACAGATGTTACAGGTGTCACGGGAATAGTTGACAGTGCCATTAGTTTTTCTTTTTCCTTTTATTTTGGATGTTAGCCATCGCTGACGTAAGTTTTTTTTTATCGTGGGCGACTTTGAACTTATTTTTCTCTCTGAGCAGTTTGTGTGAATTTTTTAATATCTCAGTTCGTGAATTGGAGTCATTGTTCGGGAATGTGTTTATAATTTCAGCTGTTTGATGCTGCAGAGAGATTTATGGGAGAATTTTTTGCATTTTTTGAATGTATACATAATGGCACTACATTTTTTTCTGGATATTTGTGTTCCGAAAATTGTTGGACCTCTTGTGCAATTGTGTTTGTTGCAACTTTGCCAGAGATAGGAAACTTGTTAAGTTTCTTTTGGCCTATGCTGTAGATGCATATGGAGAAGTCTTTGCTTAGACACTTTTGAATTTGGAGTTCTGTTATAATAAGTTATGGCACACTGATGATTTTTTTTTCTAGAATTTCTTGGGCAATTTTATTTGCCAAGTTTTTGCCTTTCTCAGCAGTTATGCTAAACAGAGAGTGTAACTTTGAGCTCCTTAGAGAGGCTTCTTGGGGTTATTTTCCTGGAGAATTGGAGACATAATTGGAGATATAATATTTTGGCCATTTGATATTTTTTTATTTTGTTGGAGATATTCCACAGTTTAGGCCTATCATGGTGAGAGCTATGTTTAGTTCAATTATTTTTGCAGCCCTTTTTGTTGCAAATGGAAACACCTTTGGGAGGAGATATAAGGCAATATTTTCGAGTGTGTCAGCTAGATGCTTTGAGTGCATTTTTTTGGGGGGGATGGAGTTTCATTTTTATTATCCTGCTTGGAGTGTAATAAATCTTTTTTTGGAGACTTATTTTTATTCCACATGTGATTATTGGTGAGATAGAGGGAATATGGTGATGTGGGGTTATTAATTAAATGGAGGGAAATATTTTTATCGCTGGAGTGGTGTTATTATTAATATGGTGATATGTATATAAGTGGGTGGCATTAATGGGGGGGGTGACTTTTTTTGTTGTTGTTATGATTTTTTTTTCTGCGGTTTTACGTGGTTCTCTTGGTTGCATGACTAATTGGAGGGTAGTAGTGGCATTACTGCATTGTGGTTCTATGGAGATGTTGCATTTTTTATATTCACCAGTGGGTTATTTTTGGCGACATATAATTGCTGAATTGCAGAATTGTGAGTATACTGTAGTTTTTATCCCGAATAGGTGATAATTATTTGTATGATTTTAGGGCAGTATCATTTTTGAGAGTTATGTCTTTGAGACAATTTTTGAGCACCTTAGTCATATCTTGGAGATATAAATTTTTTGTGAATGTGCTTAGTTGGTGATGTCACTATAGAACATTTTTTTGAGAATCATGGGTTTCCGAAGTTGCAAGTCTGACTATAACGCAGTTCGAGCACCTGACGTGTCTGCAGGAGGATTTTTGCTGATAATACTGTAATGAGTCCGGTTGCTGACTCTTTTCCTCTAGTATTGATTACTCAGAGTTTTGCACTACTATTCTGAGAGATGCTGATTTTGGCATTTCACGGAGATGTATCTACGTAAGGGGATTGTTTCTGGCCGTTTCCAATTGAAGGAAAAGTTGCAATGGCAAAATTCGTAACGTTCATTTATGGGGAAAACGCTGGGTTATGTATATTATATGTATATATTATGTGCTTTGTAATGGGGAAAGTTCACTTGTTATTATTATTATTATTTTTTTTTCCTTTTCCTACGAGAGATGTAATTGGGGTTGAGCTTTAAATAGCATTTCTTTCTGGACGGAAGATATGATTTGTCGGGGTGTGTGAATTGGATAAAGGGTTTTTGCTGTTAGACAGTAAAGAGTTCTTACTGGTTTTGTGGGTTGTTGAAATATTAGAGCTTGAGAGAACATTTTTCAGTGATAATTTCGGGGCTGGGCTTGTTGCGTGTTTTTTTCGGAGTGTTTTTCTTTTTTTTTCTTGTGAGAATTTGTGAGTTTGAAATGTGATGACAGAAGTCCGTTGAGTTTCTGTGAGTTCTGGAGTGTGTGTGTTGATGTGTGAATTTGGCGAGCTCTTTTTTTTTTTTTTTTTTTTTTTTTTTTTTTAGAGAATTAAGTTAGAGAAATTAATATTTTTTCTTTGCGGGGTTATGATAGTGACTTATGATTTGGCGATCCTGTGGAGTTCCTTCACGAGTTGAAGTTAGAAATGAGTTCAGTGGTCATATTAATGGGGTTAATTGGGAGACGTTCAGTTAGTGTTTTTTTTTAATTTTTGAGGTCATTTATTTGACAGAAGTATGTCTGGGGTTAATTTTTCTTCTTTAATTGACCGATGACGTGACTGACATACTGAAAACACCATAAACATCGTTCCCCAACGCCAGCAAGACGCCCACCAGCCGTTGCAGAGATGTTGCTGTCGTTTGCCCACATACGAGAGTTTCTACGAGTCTATGGGGTTCTACAGCGCTTTTGGACTACTGGAGGCATTAGTTGTCTTCCACTGGGAGAGGTTTCGCCTTGCTACAACGTGTTTCGTGAGTCTGTGCAGTTGCAGTTGCTGACAAAAAGGGAGATTCGAAAATTCAAGATGGGGAAAAGTTTCTACACCCAATTGTTATTATGGCCCATGTGCAGGAGATATGTGAAATATATCATTACGTTTGTGCTGCCAGAGACGTGCTGTTATTACTATATTTTGTGTTTAATGAGCCAGCCAATGTGTTTTTTATATATATAAGCTGTTTTATGTGACCTGTGGCTAAGCATGTGCTAGCTATATGGGGGCTTAGCTATCTGTAACAAAAAAGGGGGAATTTGTTATGAGATATTTTAATCATATAATATGATATGATATGTATGAGACATGGTTGTATGTCACATGCTTTGACATTCCTCAGAAATTGGTAATCATCGTTTTTAGCTTCCCATGGAGACAGAGAACATGTCAGCCTAGAAAATGCTGATAGGTCTTGAGGTCGTGTGACATTAAAATCCTTACCTAAGCAGGTCAACGCTCATCTGTCGTTATGGGCGTTTGTCGAAGGTGCCTTTGAAACTGGTTATGAGTGGTTTCTGGGCGTGATCAGTGTGTGTGCAAATTCGTGTGTTTGTACGAGCTATGTCCATTCATAATAGCATGTAATTAGCCAGAAACATAGAGTCTGTTACGGGGATAGAAGTGAAACTGGTTGAAATGGGTAAGAATTACTGTGCTTTGGCCAAAGGTGGGGCTTGACTGTATTTTTGATATTTTTTAAAGATGTTCTATTTCATTTAATCTTTTGACTTTTTATTTACAATTGTGTATGCTTACCAGTTTGTTCTCCTGTTCTTCTAACAGGCGATTCTAGTGGAGGGAACGATTCTAGTAGAGAGAACTATTTTCTGGAGAAGAGTAGGATTGTTCTATGGAGAAATGGTGTTGACTAATTACTGTGTTGACTAAACTAATGTTGGTGTTAGATTAATTACCGAGGGTTATCTGAGTTATTTGGACTCTGAGTTAAGGCCCAATGTTATGACTGAAGAGAGCGTAAAATTCCTATGCCAGGAGACGCAGACCGAAAATTGCCACAAGCAGGAAGATTTGTATCTAGCCTTTTTAATAGCTAAGGAAGTGGAAGACACGGACATTGGTTATTTCAAAATTTCAAAACAAAAAAAATATATA
>NC_087203.1:89527688-89530188 GCF_015104395.2 Macrobrachium nipponense | reverse complement strand
GAAATCAGAAAGCTAACGGATTAACCATGCACGCACCTCATCATTTTCATCTATTTTCATAAAAGGAATATACACTCAATACACTCACAAACAGGCGTTCATAACAAGCTAACGAGCTCAATTGTCTCATCAAATTGAACTACAAGACGCAAGACATTTCATTCAAGCTATGAAACCAACAAAACAAAAAGAGAGGAGACAGGGACGTGAAAACAGCATTGCTTCTTCGAGCAAAGGCATAATATTATGTCCATAACCTCTGTTATAACTATAACATAGACCGTCACTGTCCTGTATTATTGCAAGGGCATCCTCTTGAAGAATCTTAATTGTGTCCCCCTGAGAAAATGAATATGCAATGCTTATGCAACAGATAGAAGGAATGAATTAACTTTACAGGTATGAGAGAGGAGAGAGAGAGAGAGAGAGAGAGAGAGAGAGAGAGAGAGAGAATTAGGGTTTCCCCTGCTAAAAAAAGATGAGAATAATGACCCCTCAAAAAATATTTCCGTCTCATATTGCATAATAATTTCTGCAAAAGTGAGAGAATGGAACACGGAATCATGACTTCTATACTATGCCTGTGCTTTGACTAGTGAAAGACTATAGTAGATTCACATCAAACGTGCATTTGATGTCTAGGTCAGTCCCTTACGACGCTCCTGACTGGTCGTTGATAAGCCAATCACAGGGCTGGAAACTCTCAGTCTCTTTCGAAAGTCCACATAGGCAGGATGTATGGTCCGCCTCTCCTGAGGGATACTTTTGAAAGACGTATCTCTTAAGAGAAGTGGAACATACACCCTGCCTATGTGAACTCTCGAGAAAGACAGAGAGTTTCCAGCCCGGTGATTGGCTTATCAACAGCCAATCAGGAGCGTCGTAAGGGACTGGCCTATACATCAGATGCACGGTTGATGTGAATCTGCTATAGTCGATACCTCCTACAGTCTAAAACAAGCAGACTTTCTTGCCATCATACCAACAGACAACCAGGGCAGGAAACATCCCCATACGTGTTCGGAAGATATGAAGGGGAACCTGGTTATATGCAATAAAGGGAAGCAGAAACCAATTAAACAGCCGGAAATATCCAGAGATTGTTACAGAGGTGCAATATGATATTACACCTCTGCAATGTTCCCTTATTGTTTACGAGGGGTTAAATGCGGAAAACTGATTTCGGATTTATTATCAAGAAAATTCAAGAACGTTCATGGCAACAAAATGTTTACAATTACAAAACAAGTATGTAAGAAACAAGATGAGTTTGGGGGAACGTTGTGGCTATCAGGTGGCCTGCTCCTACTTGAACTTTGATCTTTAAATCTTTAAGTATGACTTTGACCCTAAGTGTAACCTCGCAAAAGAAATCAGCTTCAATAATGAAGTGTGGCCTCCAAATGGGAAGTTTCTATGTCATCGCTTAATAAACGTGTAGGCATTTAAAAAAAATTATCGAAGAGAGTGGAGAGGACAGACAAATACATCAAGTACTAAATGAAACCATTCAAATTTAATACACAACGCGACATGTTAAATAAAAGCATATCATGAAAATTATTTTTATAAAATGATCAGAGAGAGAGAGAGAGAGAGAGAGAGAGAGAGAGAGAGAGAGAGTAACCGAAAGATAAACAAAATACATAATCCTTAATTTTTTAAACTGAAATGTTCAGCAGGTTTTCCGAATAAAGGGAATTTTCTGGAAAAAAATTCAATCACGAAAATTTGTTTTTTAAAATCATAAATAGAGAAAGAATAACAGAAAACTAACAAAATACACAATCAATCCTAAAGTTCTTTAAATTGAAATGTTCAGTAACTTTTCAGAATAAGGGCCAATTTTCTGGAAAAAAAATTCAATCGTGATTTTTTTAAGCCATAAAAAAAAGAAATTATAGAAAGAATAACCGAAAAGTAAACAAAATACAAAACCTTAGTGTTTTAGCTGATAGGTTCTGCAGCTTTTACGAATAAAGGGCAATGTTCTGGAAAATTCAAATTTCCAAAAATAAAATATTTTTGTATACGTTATGACTGGTAATCCCATGAGAGAAATTCACCTAATCTGGTGGATACATTAACCACAACCTCCAATAAAAAAAATATTTTGATATTACTAGTGAAGCACAAATATAAATTCAAATATTCAAAGAAATAAGGTTAATTTTATAAGTAAATTCAAATATTCAAAGAGGTAAAGTTATTTCTATAAGTAATTCTTTATATATAGCAAATGGTGTCTAATAATAATATACTTTCATATTCTACAGCACTGAAATAGAGCGTGTATCCTTTTAGTCCGCGGCTCATTTTTCCTTATCCCTTCTCAATCATAATATTTACTTGAGATTGTTATGAAAACGGCCTCTAAGTTCTGACAATATTTGAACACAGTTGTCACTATGGTCCAGTCAGCATGATGATTTTCATTCATCTCCTCCCTTGGCGTGTTTGTGTATGTATGTATGTCTGCCAATGTGTGTGTGTGAGAGAG
>NC_087203.1:89515188-89522688 GCF_015104395.2 Macrobrachium nipponense | reverse complement strand
ACTAACCCGTGGGGGATCAAATGTTTCTAAGCGAATTGGTTGTTTCACATATGCCCTAGGGATTTCGTGAAGTCCCTGGATTTCACATATTCCCTGTAACATATATACGCATATCTGTGTGTATGTGTGTGCGTGTCTGTAGATGTAGGAGTTAACGAAGTTAGAAAAGAAAAAAAAAAATTCACCAACGGGACAAAATTTGCAACAGCTGGTAAACTGCGCCATAACTTAGATGACCAAAAACAATTAAATCATGATCACCCCCAACAGCTAGCACCTCAGTGGCGTGATCGGTATGGTCTTGGCCTGCCACCTCGGTGGCCGCGAGTTCGATTCTTGACATTCCATTGAGGTGTGAGAGATGTGTATTTCTGGTAATAGAAGTTCACTCTCGACGTGGTTCGGCAGTCACGTAAAGCCGTTGGTCCCGTTGCTGAATAACCACTGGTTCCATGCAACGTAAAAACACCACCACCAACAGCTACCGTACGACATCATCGCTAATGCAAACAAACAACTCCCTGGACGCCTAAGTGTAAGTACGAGATTGGCAGAGAAATAAAACAAAGGAGAGAGACATTCAAATCGCTTTTAACTCCCGGGGACCGAATTCAACACCACATCGGCGTGGGCCTAATGATATCAAACTGGAATAACAGTCAAGACGAGGCCAATAATGGCGGAGATACTCGTACGTAACGCATCCGATGATGGTGTAGGCCTCGTACAAAATTCATTAGAGAGAAGAAGAGAGGAAGAGAGAGAGAGGAGAGAGAGAGGAGAGGAGAGAAGGCGTAACTACTTTACCACCTGTTTGCTTTGGGAAAACCATTGCGTAATAATGCCAAGGCACAACAAACTATGCAAGGAACTTGGAATAAGTTAGTCAATATTAAGTTATGTTTCATTAAATTAATAAAATACAGCACGAGACCAAGAAGACATCTAAAGTTATGTACACGACGAGCATTAACAATAAAGAAGGGAAATGTTATAACATTGACTGTCTGATTGATGTAGACTGGCGTCGCATCATCTATGGTCCATGACGCTGATTTATAGCGGGAAAAGCAATACAATTTTGTAAAGACTAATAAGAACATATTTGATCGAAAAGAAACCACAGCTGGTAATCCTTTTAAAAGGATTGATAAAGTAAAATTAGTCAACGAAGATGAAAATTAAGAAGGTCCCGTTGTTGTCAAAACAAGTAAAAAAATGTCCCGAAGAATCGAGTTTTCTGTACAGCGTATAATGTACGAGCCGCGGCCCATGAAACTTTCAGCCACGGCCAGCTGGTGTTTGTCCTATAAACGTTGCCAGATGCACGATCATGGCTAACTTTAACATAAAATTAAATACAAACTACTGTGGCTGCAATTTGGGATGTTCGATGATAGAGTGAACGATCCAACAAATACCAATTTACAGCACTCTAGCCTATGTAGTTTTTAAGACCTGAGGATGGACAGAAAACTAAAGTGAATCAACGTAGATAGCAAATTAGATATATATATATAATATATATATATATATATATATATATATTATTATATATACATATATATATATATATATAGATATATATATATATATATATATATTATATATATATATATCTATATAATATATGCATGTATGTATGTATTAATTACTGAGCACGTGCGAAAAGAAATCAAACAATAATCATCAATACTTCCATCAGAGGAGAAAGTTAAAATACACAAAAATTTACAATTTTCGATAATTCGAAAGCTATTTAGAAATTGTGTCCTCATTAGCTATTAAATGAAGTTATAAAGCTAATGCTATCCAAATTATAGTACAATCTTTTACTTTTTAATGTTAAAGTTACTTTTTAATAATAAAGCAACCTAGACAATCCTCGCGATATAACAATACAGCGAATGATATTGTGAAAGCCATCAGAGATTTCTATTTTCTCACATCTCATCACAGTAGTCAGTGAAGGAATGTACAAGCGTAGTCGTTTAAAGATTCTAAAACAGAAATATACAGCAACACACTACTAGACTTCATTAATCTAAATACAGTATTGTAACTCGCAAGATAGCATATGGCTTTTAGTTATCTGACTAAAAGTATTACCTTTGATACACGAGAACAATAATAATTTATCCTTTAACAGGAACGTTTCTCATCTGGTAATATATTTCAGCTTATCTGGTGGTCGGTAGAAGTGTGAATCTCCAAAAAAAGATGGCAGCACACATTAGACAAGTGTAAAATGACCCCAGATGTTCACCCCCTTTTCCCACCTTTGAATTCCTTTACTTTTATGCATTTTATCTCAAAACGGATGTTTATTGCGTTGGAGATATGTTGGGAGAATGACTACCTGGCATGTGTCTTGAAATCGTTTAATAAAACTGTTTTTTATGGCATTTGTGTATTTATACAGAAACATATGGTTGGGCAAACTGGGTACATACTGGGAGATAAGACGTGCACTATGCAGTAGCCATTGCACGCAGATGGTATTTCTCTCGTGTCAATGATTCGTGTATCTACGACATTGGTTTATATACCTAAAACCTTCATCATTATTACCGTGCTCATTTTCGGTAAAGCACGTACTACCCTGTAAGTAACGCCATGAAAAAATGTAAAGCAATGTATGAAGGGGTTTCAATGTAAATTGAACATATGAGAGTATTTGCCCAAGTTCTAACAGAAATGAGATTAAAAAAAAAAGTCTTAACAACTTTATCGATTCTTAGCCATTATTCGTTCCGCAGAGTAACATATGCTCTCCGTCTCAGGTATCTTGAGATACATATAATTAAGTATTAAGTACAATTGAGAGTACATACATACATACATACATACAGAGGTAAAGTACATTTTTAAATACCTGGGGATCCGCGAGTCATCCTCGGAATTCAGCCCAAAGAGCAGGCATTAAACGCAAGCGCTTGCAATCCGCACGAATTCCGCGGGGAAAATTGACATCGCATCGTTGGATCCACCGGTTAATTGCGGGAGATAAATTACGAAGAGGCTGCAGTAAATGAGCAGTAAATGTAGAGCAAAGTACATGAAAACCACCGGCACGTTCTGCCAGAGAGAGGAAGAGAAAAAGAAAGAAAGAAATGGCTACGAAAAAAAAAGTAAATATCACAAAATACAACTGAACCTGTTCAAGGCTAAACCTGAAGTTTGTCGTCATCCAAAGAGGACCAATTGCCTTCACTTGATCTCAAGTCATTAAATAAAATCTTAAATTACCGAGAAGGAACTTGGAAGACTATCAAGAGCAAAAACAAGCCTTTCCTTCGGTTCGCTTTACAAAAAATACCATAACCAAACTCGGTGACGAACTACCACACAACGACGGAGTCCAACAATTCGGAGGGAAAATTTAATACAAAATGAATGTGAGCAGCACATTTAGTGATTTAATGAAACATTCCAAATCAAAATTCTCTTAGAAGAGGAAAGTCTTTGCCATCACTCTCCAATGTTACACGGAACTCGAATAAAATTACCTTGATTCGACAAACGTCTTACATTAATTGTGAGACTAACAAGAAGGGTCCACATCAATGTCTACTAAAAATAACAAGACACGAGAGAGAGAGAGAGAGAGAGAGAGAGAGAGAGAGAGAGAGAGAGAGAGAGAGAACTATCAAGTCGCACAATTGACATATCCCATTTCCTAACGCAAACCATTTAGTTTTCACTGGTTTACCTTTCGCATGAATAAACCAACCCCCGCCCCCCCTTCCTACCCCCCCCCCCCCCCCCCCCAACCCCCGCTACACACACACACACACGCACACAGGAAATTAAAATAATGATCATCGTTTGAAGTTACTAACATTCAACCCTTCAACCCAATGTATCATTTTCATTTTAATATAAGCCATTGTTACATGTGTAAATGTAGATAGAAATCTTACACACACACACACACACACACACACACACACACACACACACACATATAGATACTACTTGTTTACAGAGTAGATGAAAAGGGCGGAAGAAAAGGCGTATTGACTTGCACGGAAATTATTGAGAGAGAGAGAGAGAGAGACAATCAAAATCGTATAAATAAATACCAACATGATCCGAACTATTTCTCTGCTTGTGAAACAGTGATACCTAGGAGCCAATGCGGTGCCCCGTGACAATAGTACCGGAGGAGTATGTGAGGCGGGGGAGGAGAGGGAGGGGAGATGGTAGAGGGAAGGGGTCGAAGGTGGTGACTGTAGCCAAAAGGAATGCCCAAGTGTCGCCCGTTTTGCTTTGGGGCACCAGACGTTTGTTTCTTTGTTCAGCTTGTTCTTATGAAGGTTTCTTTTCTCATAATGGTGATGTTACCTAGTTATATTGTATATATATCTAGATTGATATAATTTATAACCCCGCCTCTTTTTTCTGCTTCAAAAGTTATTTGTCTAGAATTTGAGACCAACAATTAACATTTAATAATTTTACAAAATTGATAACTGTATTGCAGAACTAATGATAAGCCTAATTGACAGGAGTTAAACAGCTGTTGAAAAATCGTACAAGATAGAAATGAGTACGTACCATGTTGCTTCGGGTAGTATAAACTATATAAAAAAGAATATTACTTATTTAGAGCAGGACAGAGTTTTAGGTAGACATTTTATCACATTTCTAATATATAAGTAAAATATTTCTACTGAAGTTACATTTATGTAACCGGGTTTGCCTTTATTTTCAGCATTACGTAGGTAAATGGGGCATTATTTCGGAGCTTTTAGTAGTTCAAATGTTTAATAATATTTTGAGTTCAAAATAAGGTTGATTGGATGCTAATGTTATTAATTCCGTGCGGGATTGGGAATCTGAATATGAGAGAATGACGAAAGTCAAGATAGAGATGCCAGTTTTATAGGATAAATACTTATTGATTATGATTCACATTTGAAGCACATTGAAGTTACATCGCGATCCAGTAAACTAAAATTCAGTCACAGAACTAGTTTTTTACTAGTTCATATTCTAGTTGTATTGAGCATCTAGTCTTCTGGGGCCATCCTAAATATGCATAATTAGATATGAAGGCAAATTGTTTAAATTGTCTGTAATTGCTTCATATTTTAAAAAACCAGCGCCTGGCTTTTTAAATACATTGCAAAATAACACGATATGACTAGTAGGTGTTCATGAAATATGAGTTTACTTGCAAAATCAGTGTAAAAGTATTCCACTCAATGCATGAAGTACAATCCATAACTACAAAGACTACTAAGCTGACGGTTTAGACAAACCCAGACCCCTTGAGATTTTAACCGCGATTTTTTATCTTTTATTAGATTTAAGTAGTAATTTAAAACGTCCCGTCAAAACAAACAAAAAAGGTATAATTTAAAAAACTTGGTGCTAAAGAAATCTAAAATGAAAGAACATTCCCAAGGGGTCGGGTTGCACATCTAATCTTAAAAAAAAAAAAAAAAAAAAATCGAGTTACAGCAATACAACACCGCAGCCTTTCTCTATTCATGAACCTTTAAAAGTCTCTCTCTCTCTCTCTCTCTCTCTCTCTCTCTCTCTCTCTCTCTCTCTCTCTCTCTCGAAATAAATGACTCTTAGATATAAACTAGCCGGAGTTTCACTTGGTATCTTTAATCTTTATAAAGCTGAAAATTCTCTGAAGCTGCTTCAACCTCAACCTTCTAATACGAGGCAGTACACAATAAACAAATACAAGATCTCTGAAAGTGTTTGAACTTTCATCTGGAGAAGTTTCCTCAGTCTAGACTCTCCTACCTGGCATCTTCCTTCACCTCCTACTCATTACTATACTCAAATGCTCAGTGAAGGAAAAGCATGAGACTATTTATTGTTCCGGAAGAAGACTGGGATGGAAATTCATATTTTCAAAAACGGGCTATTGCAAAAAAAAAAAAAAATCGCATTTATCTTGCCTGCAAAGATGTGCATTCAGATGTATTTATAAACTGAAAAGGTGATGGAATCTTAATGTGTATGACTGATTCCAAGTGAAATGCATCAGCAGATTACTGGGAAAAGCCATTATTCATGTCACCTAATGAGCTTGTTGGAGGTTCTTTACACAATTCAGACAGATCATGAGAAATGTGTCAAATAAAATTAATTGCGATGACGCGAAAATGCTATCGAATAATTACTGCTTTTAAGACTTCAACCGCCATGTCTTTATGAAAGAAAGTCGTGACTAGAGAACAATTTCATAAGTATCTTATTCCTTAATTTCATTTTAGCATAGAGAATGTTTCATTCAAATAATAAAGATACGAAAGTAGTTGTGATACGCATGACAACTGATCAAAAGATCATAAAATAAATTGTATATATTCCATGTGGATGATACTCAAATTTACTTATAATATTGATATTGTCTAAGCAAAAATGGATATGCAATTGATAAGCCAACACTGTTTTAAATAATGAATATGTAAACACGGAAACATAACAAAGCGAGCAAATAAATAAGCTCGTAGTGGCAAACACGAGATTCCGCACCCAATTAAAACTTAGGCAAACGCCATAAACATCGCCACCTCCTTGGCACCGGCTGTCCTAAAAACCATTTTCCGCCTGGCTACCTTCCTGACAGCTTATTCAACGATATCATAACACGAACCGACAATATGAGAACACCAGTCTTGGGGTGATCGAGAGAGAGAGAGAGAGAGAGAGAGAGGAGAGAGAGAGAGGAGAGAAGATTACAGTGGTTTTTTCATGTTTCTACCGCCGACTTGTTACCCAACGTATTTACACCCTTTTTCGCTAAAATCACCTTTGCTCCGAGACAGTTTCCTTTCCTTACAAGTAAAGTATATTTTAGTTTAACCAGACTACTGAGCTAATTAACAGCTCTCCTAGGGCTGGTCCGAAGGATTAGATATTTTTACGTGGCTAAGATCCAATTGGTCACCTAGCAACGGGACCTACAGCTTATTGTGGGATCCAAAACCACATTATATCGAGAAAAGAATTTCTATCACCAGAAATAAATTCCTCTGATTCCGCGTTAGCCGAGCCGAGATCCTTTCCTTACAAAGTCTCTCTATAATCGATATATATTCAAGAGATGGTACAAAGATGAAAAGTAAAATTAAACCCCTTCCTTTTTTAAAATTTTTTAAACCTATCATCAAGCAAGCTTTATCACAAATTAATAATTATTGATACAATAACCCAGATCTTTGGCCGATTAAGTGAGCAAGCAGTCAAGGTTTTGTAAGAATTTGCTGTTAACGGGAGTAACCTTGCTATAGACTACTATTTTGACACGATCAACACTCACGCAGTATACCGCAACATTGAGTTTTGTTTTTTTTTTTTTTTTTTTTTTTTAGATGGACGTATGCAAATACTCAAAACAGCCGCGTTGTTCTACTTATTAATTCAAATGATAGAAATCCGTACGTCAGTTGTTCCGAAATGTTTACCGGATACAAGATCCTATAGATAACAGATCAAACGATTTATTATGGGATAAAATCAAAAACCATT
>NC_087203.1:89505188-89507688 GCF_015104395.2 Macrobrachium nipponense | reverse complement strand
TATACGCCATTTAGCTCGCAGTATTTGCAGAAAATCTAGGTCACATTTTGATTTCTCGAGTTTCAGGGACGTCTTTTCAAGCTTCCTAGCAGTAGCAAGAGTTGCAGCAGGGTAACGGTGTCTCAGCAGTTGTGAAAAGTGATGAATCCGTTCTTCGCTTTCTTCGCGGGATTCATCACTTTTCACAACTGCTGAGACACCGTTCCCTGCTGACAACTCTTGCTACTGCTAGGAAGCTTGAAAAGACGTCCCTGAAACTCGAGAAATCAAAATGTGACCTAGATTTTCTGCAATACTGCGAGCTAAATGGCGTATATCCGAAATTCGTCCGATTCAAACTGTACAAGACATCCCTTTACGCTACTGAGTTCTACAAAGATGCCCTGAAAGATCTACTTCGTAAGGAGATTACTACGAAACAGACGGCTATTCAGAAATTTAACGAGACCGTTACCCAAATGAGGAGGCTCTTGTTTGATGACTTGTCCTTTGTTGATCGGTTTATCTTTCAGAAATTGTTTAATAATTATGTAAATGAATTTATTTCTCATATATTTTGGCCCGCCCCCATCAAAGAAAAAAGTTGCAGAATTTGGGTATTGTAATTCCGATGTTTTGACCAGAGAAACCAATGTATATTTAATTTTTCCAATTATGTACTGTCCAAAAGGGAAGAATTCTTACTGTCTTTCGGGCTTGATTTTTGTTTACCCTCCTATAGACCTGACTATGCCGATTTTATTTCCCTTTGGAGGTGCTGTTTCAAAGACTTGTTAATTTGGATATGCAAAAAAACTTGAGTAATTTACAACAAAAAATGGCTGCTCTTATACATAAGACTTATGCACAATTAAAGGTTACGTGGACTCGTCCTTTTTTAAAAAAGTAGGATTTGGAACTTTTGCTTTCACTTAGGAAACGTGATGACCTAGTGATCTGCAAGCCAGACAAGGGCAAAGGAGTTGTGTTATTGAATAAGAATGATTATGTCAATAAGATTGAAGACATACTGTCGGACACTTCTAAGTTTTTGAGCTCACGGTGATCCTAATTTTTTAGACATTTATAAACGAGAGGATCGTATTAATAATAGGTTTTTAAGGAAATTAAAAACTGACAACATTATTGATGATAAAACCTACCAAAAGCTGTATGTAACCGGTTCTTCCTTCAGTATATTGTATGGGCTACCAAAAATTCATAAAGATGGAATTCCTATAAGACCAATTACGGCAGCGTATAATAGCCCTTCTTTTTTTTTCTATTTCAAAATATCTGGTGTCTCCTTAACGAGTATACTTCAAGTCAATTTATTTAAAGATGGTTATGAATTTCAAAATCAAATCATTAGTCAGGACGGTGACCTGTATATGTCAAGCTTTGATGTTGAGTCTTTATTTACGAATGTTCCCCTTAAACGAGACTATAGAGATTATTTTAAACAAGGTTTTCCCAGATGGCAATTTTACATTTCATGGTTTTACTAGGTCTCTTTTTAAACAACTCTAGAACTTGCGGTGCAAGATTCTATGTTTATTTTTAATCAAAAATTGTACTCTCAGGTAGATGGTGTTGCTATGGGTTCTCCATTAGGACCTTTATTTGCGAATTTTTTTCATGTCTTTTTTAGAAGAAAATTTTTTAGTTGTTGTCCGTCGTCTTTTAAATAAACCATTGGTTTTATTTTCAGAAGGTATGTAGATGATACCTTTGTTCTTTTTAAGTATCAGTGGCAGGCACCCAGTTTTTAGATTTTATTAATGAGCAACACCCTAACATTAATTTTACTATGGAATTGGAGAGAGATAATTGTTTACCTTTTTTAGATGTTTTAATCACGAGAGCTAATTCTGTTTTTACTACTGCCGTTTACAGAAAGAAAACTTATACAGGTCTTGCAAATAATTTCTACAGTGCTTGCCAAAACCAGTTTTAAATTGAATACCATCTATACTTTAGTATATAGGGCTCTTAGATACTACGTCCAGTTGGGCCATATTTCATAAGGAGATTGAATTTTTAACTACTTTCTTTCAACAAAATTCATTTCCCAAAAGATCTAGTTTTTAGAACCGTCAACAAACTTTTAATTAATCATTTTCATCCTGCCACACCGTTTTTTAATGTTCCGAAAAAACTTATGTATGCTTCAATCCCTTATATTTTTAACTCCAAATTTTCGCATAAACTGAAACAAATTATTGAAACTGAGATACCTTGCATTAATTTAAAATTGCTATCAAATAATCCCAGCAAAATTGGCTCCTTGTTTGGCTTTAAGGACCGTCCTGCATCCCTTCATGAGATCCAATGTGGTCTATAAGTTTACATGCCCAGGATGTCCTGGTACTTATATTGGATCAACGAAAAGGTTGTTGCAGATGCGTTATTACAGTCACTTAGGTTTGAGTTTTAGAACGGGACAAAGATTGAGGCAGACCAGAACATTCAAATATAAAAATCATGCTATCAATTGTAAATAAAATTGAGGTCAAGAAGC
>NC_087203.1:89447688-89500188 GCF_015104395.2 Macrobrachium nipponense | reverse complement strand
TTAATTATCATTAAGCCACAAATTATATCTCAATTTCTAACTACAGCATTAATTCAAGTTTACTCCCTCGCATTTACGGTTTCATTTCATGGAACATTACGTCATGACTGAGTCTTATATATTCTCTCTCTCTCTCTCGCTCTCTCTCTCTCTCTTCTCTCTCTCTTCTCTCTCTGTATATCTTTACAGGCCTCATAAGTACAGTAAATTTTCGTCAGATTCATTTAATTAAAAATAATATATAATATATATAAGAATATATATATATATATATATATATATATATATATATATATTGTTTTTGTATATATATATATATAATAGATATATATATATTCATAATATATAAATATACTATATATTATAAATATATCTATATATATAACCTATATATATATATATACTATATATATATATATAATATATATATATATATATATTCATAGTCATCGAATATATGTATATATATAACTTATATACTATATATATATATATATATACTAATGAATATACGATATCATATACATTTATCTATATATATACATATATATATATGATTAAACTAAATAGAGATATGTACTATATTAGATCGATATATATTCTGTTAAAAATATCATATATAGATATATATGTTATATATTTTTATAACAATCTATATATATTACATATATATATATATATATACATTATATATATATATATATAGACTATATATATATATAACTATATATATATCTTATATAATATATATATATATATATATGCATTATATTTTCTTTATTTTCATTATCTATATATATATATATATATATATATATATATGATTATATATATATGATATATATCTCTATATATAATACTACCTATCTATATACATATCTATATATATATATATATCTATGTCTATATATCTCGCATATGTCTATCTATACTAGAATACTATAGTATACTATATATAGATATATATGTATTATATACATATCTCTATATATATATAATTATAATATCTATTTATATATATCTATCTATCATATATATATATATATTATCGATCTATTATGTAATGTATATTATCTATATATTTACTATATATATACTATATATATTATACTATATATATATTATATAATATAAATATATTATATTCTATATATATATATATATATATATCTATATATATATAATATAATATTATTATTTTATATATATATCTATATATATATTTCACATTTAAAAAAATAAATATATTTAATTATATGTAATCTATATGTAATAGTTATTTTATATAAACAATTCATATCTATATATATATCTATATATATATAAATATCTATATATCTTTATATATATCTATCTATCTCTTAAAATATGATATATATTATATATATATATATATATATATATATATTTATATATATATAATATATATAATATTATATATAATATAATATATATATATTATATTTATTTATATAACACATTAAACATATATATAATATATATATATATATATATAATTTAAATATATATAATATATATATATATTATTTATTAATATAACAATCAATATTATTTATTTATAATATTTATATATATATAATATATTGTATATTATAGATATATTATATATATATATATTTATTTTATATAAACAATTACTATTTTATATTATAATATTTATATATATATAAATATAATATAAATACCAATTATATATTTATATATTACATATATAGATATATATTATATATATATATATTTTTTAATTTATATACTTATATATATATATTAATAAAATAAAATATTAAATATATATATTATTATAATATAATATATTATATTATATATATAACATATCATATATATAATAGATAAATTTATATATATATATATATAATATAATATAGATATATAGATATATATCCATATAATATATATATAATATATATATATATATATATATATATATTATATATATATATACACACACATATATATATATATATATATATATATATATATATATATATATATATATATATATATATATATACATAAGACAATGGTTTTCCAACATTTCACCTCCTATCTGACTAGAATGTAGTGACATACTGAGTTCTTTTTTTTATAAATTTTCAATGTTTACCATATATTCATTGGCAATATTCCCTTTTGACTTTAAAATCAAGTACAGAGAGAGAGAGAGAGAGAGAGAGAGAGAGAGAGAGAGAGAGATTTACAAGATATAGACATCTATACCTTTTCCAGTTAAGTGGGCAGCTCCAAAATGTGTTAGCTTTTTGTCTGTGACTCTTCTGAAGTCACAAACCCCAGTCGCCCGTACAAGCTTGCTACGACCCATTGAAGTCGACCAACTCCTAATTATTCTCATACTGTTGAAGTCAAACTCAAAAGCGGTTTTAAATGAAACCTGCCTAAATCTTGCTACATCTCAACTGACCCTGGGTCGTAAATGCCCGAATTTATACTAGTATATTGTACCAGCCCCGGATATTTTATTTTTTCATGCCCCTAGGATAGGTTAGGTTAGGTTAGGTTGGGTTAGGTTACCTTAGATCAAAGACTAAATTTGTGAGTAATTTGGCTATAAGATTATTTTCAAGAAGATTCTATGGTTAATTTTTAAGATATGGCGTCCCGCTTATTCAAAGAAGGTTCGAATTAGGTTACAGTTCAGGAATATGCAACCGGGTCAACCCAGTGAGTTTGTACGACTACGTATTGATATATGTATATAAAGATCCTCGTCTATTTATACTAATAGTCAAAAAGATTGAACATACAAATGCAAAACACAAGTGGAAAAAGAATTTAAGTTTCCTACCACTTGACACGAATACGGATCAGCACCATATCCTGAAGGGGTTCATCTCCCTCTTCCTTTACGACCTGCCCAAAAGTTCCCCTAAAAACAGTCAATAAACTTCAACAACTTTCCAGCAGCCACAAACGCGGACACATAAACAGTAACAGCGGACACTGCAACATTTTTTTATGTCTTGCCCTCGCCCACTCGCCCACAAACAGCCTTTCGTATAAAATTCTAAGTCATATTTTGCTCAGGAACTTTTGAGTAATAACTCTAACGTACGAAAATGAATGAGTGAAAAATTAACCAGAATGTTTATGCAAAAAAATTATAAAAGGAAGCAATGATCACTTAGGTAATAACAATTACAGTTCCAATATTTTGAAATGCACGAGAAAGGAAAATATAAACTTGAGCAAGAGAAAGAAATTTGAGAAACAAACACTGACATTCTGTTTGTAATGAGCAGATGAAGAGATTAAAAGAAAGTAGTATTATGAAACGTGTGTGTGTTTGTATATACATAAAGCCTGCGTATTACCTTTTAATTCAGATAAGACTGCAATTATGTCATGCTATTTTTTTTATTAATAAGTTCCCTTCTTGTGCAGGTTGCCAAAAGTGAGAACTCTCCCTTTGTCAATATAAAGAGAAACACATCGCTGCTTGGCGGATTATGGCCAGAGGTCTCGGGGAGTGAAGTAACTTGCGAAACTAATAAAGGCCTATTCTGGGTGCAAGCAAAGGTAACCACATCAAAGAGACCCACGAGAGACGAGGGAACAATTGGGGCAACTTCTGGTCATATTGGCGAACTTTCTCGAAGTGAAGTGGCCGCGATTAACGGTGGCCTCCCCAAAGGCTGCAACAGGACAGCACGGAATCGTACACGTAATTTTCGCGTGAATATTTAAAAGAAGGTTCAAGATTCCCCATCATCATTCATCGGTCTACACAAAACTTTTACATTCCACCACCTTAACTCCAGATGAACCTGATTTCAAGACAGGAGCACCTAATTAGATGAATTCATTAAACCATCAAAGATAATCCAGGGAATGATTATCAAAAAAATCTGAAATCTGTCAAAAATTTAATTAATAATGGTGCTTTCACAAAACGTTTATGGTATCAAATAAAAACAATTACTAAATACACGAAAATGACATAACACCTTCGCATTCATTATCAAAGTGAAAAGAGGTTTGGTTGCCTATTACTTTCAAATTGACAAACCACTTAACAATTTGCAGAAAAAAAGCAAAGGCATAAACTGCATAATAATGGTACAAATACGGTACGTATGCATTCGCTATTATTCGGTATATGTGTGTGTGTGGGTGTGTGTGTACACACACACATACATCCCAGCAACAGAATCTCTAAATAAAGTGTCATAATTAGACTAAAATCAACTAAAATTAAGTCTTAAAAGCCACAAAAGCAGTACACGAAAGAAACGATGTACTTGAAATACCAGAGAATAAAATCAATGTCAAGATGAGAGATGACATCCCTTCGCTTCGTTTACAAAGAAAAGAAAGACTAAAGAAAAAGAAACCCTCCCAAGTAGAAGAAATTGTCTTAGAGGGTAAATACTTCTTCGAAGCAAATACATTCCCCTGTGTTTTTTTTTGCCGGGTGCTCTGTTCCATTCCCCTTCGTCAGGTATGTGTGCGTGTTAGAGAGAGAGGAGAGAGAGAGAGGCGAGGAGAAGAGAGAGAGAGAGAGAGATAGAGAGAGAGATACATATATATATATATATATATATATAATATATAATATATATATATATATATATAATATATATATATATACATTATATATTTTTATTTTATAATTAATTTTATATTATAATATATATTATATATTATTATAATTAATGATATTTATATTATTATATTAATTATATATTATATATTATATATATATATAATATATCTAGATCAATTATATATATATACCCCATCTCTTGAAGTTGTGTTTGCCCCCTCAGTAACTTTTGTTCGCCAAAATATGGTTTGGCCACTCAAACTAGACATATTTAAAACAAACGTTCCGTAAGGGCATTATTTAGCCCCTGGTAGGATCTACCGAAAACTACCGTGTATATTCAAGGAACTCCAGCAGCCCTTTCCCTTTTCATTTCGATTGTTGTTCTCAAAGCAAAGTTGCTGCATATTCTCTCTCTCTCTCTCTCTCTCTCTCTCCACACACACACACACACACACACACACACACATATATATATATATATAAATATATATATATATATATATATATATATATATATATATATATATATATATATATATATATATATATATATATATGTGTGTGTGTGTGTGTGTGTGTGTGTGTGTTAGAGAGAGAGAAAGAGAGAGAATATGCAGCAAACTTTGCTTTGAGAACAACAATCGAAATGAAAAGGGAAAGGGCTGCTGGAGTTCCTTGAATATACACGGAGTTTTCGGAGATCCTCAGGGAATAATGCCTTACGGAACGTTGTTATATATCTAGTTTGAGTGGCCAAACCATATTTTGGCGAACAAAAGTTACTGAGGGGGCAAATACAACTTCAACTTTGACTCGTGAAGAAAGAAAAGGCTTAACAAATGGAATGAACAGAATTATCATGGGTATCAAATATACTGCACCACGTTTTGATAGGAAACCGTAAATCTATCAATACGAATGAAAAATGATAAGAATTAAAAAAAAATATTTATGGTGTCTGCAAATTTTCTAAAATCAAATGTAATATAGCATATAATTCAGCACGTTTCGATAGGAAAAAATAAATTGATCAAGACTAATTAAAAGAACGTTACAAATTATTTTAATACTTTTCGTATTCGCAAATAGCAATGCAGGTTGGAGGAAACATCGATCGAGGAAGTGAAAACAAAGTCGCCGGAAGAATCTAATCTGCAAGAAGGGACTAAAGCGCCTTGACACTGGAGATGACACGATGCGAAGAAAACAAGACACACGAGCGACGCCAGACTGACGAAGCTTAGCAGACTGAGCAAGTAGCACAAAGAGTCGGATGACAACCTCGGTAGGCCGCCAAGAGACAGATGAGGAAGCGAAATTGATGTGACTTCGGCAATGGCGTTCTTACAATGAGACAAGGCAGTATTTTTTACCTTGATGTTTATATACGCTTCAGTTTTCAGCTTCCAAATATACTTGGTCTTCGAGTTTAATGTGTTATGCGTCACACAGTTACGAAATTTGATTAAATCTAATGACATCTTGATGCATTATGAGAAGGCGGTATTTACCTTCATACTTATATACGCTTCAGTTTTCAGCTTCCAAATATACTTGGGGTTCGAGGTTTAATGCGTTGTGTCACACAATCATTAAAAATTGATTTACTTTAAAGAGAACTTTATGCATGAGTGCCTTCTCAAACGTTGCTTGCTTGAAGTAGCTCAATGGGAAAATAGGTTGGCTGGGAAAATTCACTTTCAAAAATTCAGATTCATTAACGTCGTATAACTACTTGAGCATCAAATACTTTATAGAAGGAACTTTAAAGAAAAAAAAAAACTTATACTGCCCTCATTCACTACCACCAACTTTCACTTTTCGTCATCAAGGTCAGACATTATACTTACAGCAATTGCAGAAACAACTAAAAAGTTTAATATGCCAGAGACTGTGACTAATGTCCTGGAATGATGTTAGAATGTTACTGCCATACACATTTAATATTATCATACGAGAGGCGTATAAAATGGACAAATCCATTCATTTAAAGAATAATTGCATCCATTTTAATGGTTCATTAGTTTAAGACTTTTCAACGACATGGCGCAAGACATCTGAAATATTTTTCTGTTTATTCATTTATTTTGTTTTGAGGGTCTGAACGCCAGCATGAGTGTTTGATTGCCCTGCAACGAGAGAGAGAGAGAGAGAGAGAGAGAGAGAGAGAGAGAGAGAGATGCTCTACCATAATCAATGCTAGTATAAGACATCGAGTTATTTCATAAGACAATTTACTTAGTATAATATTCAAAACAAAAACAATTGAAAGTTTAATAATATTGCTATAACAATCAATAACAGTTCTAATGGAAAAATTAATAGAGAGGATATTCGTGGTAAAAATAACAATGTTAGTTACAGCTTTCAGCTGTTTACCTACATCAGCATATATCTCTCTCTCTCTCTCTCTCTCTCTCTCCTCTCTCTCTCTCTCTCTCTCTCTCTCTCTCTCTCTCTTATTCCAAAAATTCCACAGATCCCAAGACCCTTTTCCCTTTATAAATAAAGAGCTGACCAGCATGCAAAAACTGTTATTGCAGTTCCAACTGGACAGTCAAGAGAAAGGAAAAACATTTAATGTTTCCCAAACATTTACAACGAAAATATTTATCATCGTATCAAAGGAAGGGAGGAATCTAAGCGGGAAAAACGAAAAGTAAATGTATAAATGTATATTTATGTATATATATACATATATATATATATACATCTGTGTTTATTAATGTAGCCCTTAATGCAATACTTGAAACCAAGTATAAAGGAAACAGGGACTAATACCAGAAACTATTGCAAACGGTGCGTTAAGTGTGGTCGATGCAAAATGCCGAGGAGAAAAGTACATTTACAGGTAATGACTGCTCAAACTAGCCCCCATTTTTCTATTAAACTTGAATCAAGTTAATTAAAAGTTTTTCCAGCGGGAGAAAGAAGTCATCTCAACTGGAGAAGCGCACAATTTCCCTCTTCGAAAGTATTGCTGGAGTTTTCAAACGGCCACAATGTCCACTTACTTGATTAAGAAGGAAAAGAAGGCTTGTTTCATTTCTCTATATAATGTTTATTTGTTTGTTTGTTTGTATGGTGCTTTTACGTTGCATGGAACCAGTGGTTATTCAGCAACGGGACCAACGGCTTTACGTGACTTCCGAACCACGTCGAGAGTGAACTTCTATTTCCAGAAATACATATCTCTCACTCCTCAATGGAATGGCCGAGAATCAAACCCGCGACCACCCAGGTGGGACGCCAACACCATACCAACCACGCCACTGAGGCGCTTTCTATATAATGTGGTTCTATATAATGTGAGTGTATAAGTGTAGGTCCCGTTGCTAAGTAACCTCATAGCTACGCAAATGAAAATCTAATCCTTCGGGCCAGCCCTAGAGGGGATGTTAGTCAGCTCAGTGGTCTGGTTAAACTAAGATATACTTAACTTTTTTTAATCTTAATATACTAACACTGGCTGCAGTTTTAAAACCTAAACACGAGCCGCTACACACAATCTTCACACGTGAAGGAATTCGAACTTACTCCTGGTTAAATATAGTCAAGGGAGCTACGTAGATCTCTTGTCAAGCCACTATATCCCTTCACCTGTTGTCTCCTCTCAGAAGTTAAAACTAGGGCTTAGAGAAAGTAGAACGGAAGGGGGAGCCAAGGTGATCACTGACAAAATATCGATGGGTCCACAAGAGAAGGAAGAACATAGAGCTCGTAGATTTACCCCGAGCAAAAACGTGTTGGCAATATATTTAAGAGAAACGAAATAGTCCCAAAGTTATCTACGTAGATTTGCCATTCTTTTCCACGTCATCGAAGTTTCCTAAAGCCTTCTTTCCAAATATTTGGAGTTTTCACTTCCATACTGGGGACACTGGTTTACGAAGGTATACGTAACAAGGAACTTCCTGGAATAGTCTTCTGAAGTTATACACCCTCCAGCCAGCCAACCAACAGAAAAAGTACTTTTTCAGGGCCAAGGGAGAACATGCTAAGAGTGAGACTTTCGACGAATTCCCTGTGGCATACACAGTGCCTATGAATGGAAACTACAAACCTTGACTTGAGAAAAAACGAATAAAGTACAGTTTCATTTTGACAGTTTCGGTTTAGGTTCTTTACATCTGGGAAGGGGAACGGAAGAAAATAATGCCCAGATAAATGACAAATAAAGTAATGATAAATAAAGTTACTAGTAGTTGGATAAAGAAATATTACCGAAGTTTTCTTTCGAAGAAAGAATGACACACCCAAGAATACAGCGACAAAATAGTACGATTATTGAATATAATCCTACAAAAGTAGTTTCCCTATTTAGCATTGACATTGAAAGTTTAGCAACAACTAACAACACCTATTATTGCATTTGTCCCATACCTGCTTCATCGTGGATGACGCCCCTTTGCCAAAAATTTCCACAACATTAGCCTATACACAAAGCCTATACATCAGCGCATCGAATCTTAAATAAATGAAGGTCCATTCCATTGCGCGCACTTTCTGTTTTCCTCGATAGACACTTCCATTCCAGTACCCATTCCACTCAAGCTGTTCTGCACTTTCTTTCTAAGACTCAAGTTGTTCAGCATTTTCTAAGATAATTCTTTCCGTGTGACTAACCAGCTTCAAATAACCTTTCCTCGATGCTAACCTTTTAACCATAACTTACAGGATTATTATATTTTACTCACGTAGAACAACATCCAGCCCAGACCTGAATTGAAAAGGGACAATACAGAGAAAGACTGGGGCCTATTATAATTACGTAGACCAATAACCAGCCCAGACCTGAATGAAAATGGACAATACAGAGAAAGACTGGGACCTATTATACTTAGGTAGACCAATAACCAGCCCAGACCTGAATTGAAAAGGGACATTAGAGAGAAAGACTGGGGCCTAATCTCAAGACCACCAGAATCCCTATTTTGGAAGAGGAAACCTTAGAGAAATAGATACAAAGATCATGGAATTATACTGAATTTCATCTGTTTTATGAACTACTGTGCGCTATTGAAATAAAATTGTAGTCTCAAAGACATGATTGACGGGCAATAGTTACCATATATTATTTACTTGGGCAAAAATGAGGAGCTCATATCAAATTCAGTAAGTGCATCAGTTCCATATGATATTTGGACTTGAATTTATTGCGGGCTCTACTAATCACACGACTTTTTCTATTCGAACGAACCTTATGTTTGCAATTATGTATACAATTAAGCCAACAAAGCGATGCAGGGTTTAGTTTTACTGATGACCAAAAATACAGGTGCAATGCTGGGTGACTGTGTGTCTATGTGCGCAGCCACTTGCTTATGTAAAATGAGTGCTTAGTACAAAAGATGCCACGCCAGAAACCCCGTTACATTTCAGCGTAATAAGAAAGAGACTTTAATGACTTCGCAAAGTTAGAGAGACGACTTAAATCCATCATGTACAGTGTTTTATACGGTAGGAGTTTCCTCATTATAACTGGGGGCAAAAAGTTTTCATATAAATGATCACCACTGAAACCGTCGGGTCGTCCTTTTATCAAGGGGAGATGAAGCTGTCAGATTTAACGACCTGGTTCGGAATAAGATTTGCTCTGAACGTTTCGTTGAACATTATTCCCTCCGCCCACTTAGCTAGAAGGATATTGTGCGATCATCCTTGTCTATACGTGTGATAAAAGGATTTATCGAGAACGATCTTGACGATCATGACGTAATCATCCACTAGGCCGCCTTCTTTGAGAACATTAACTTCAGAGAAAACTCGCTCTGTGCTGACGATTTATTGCCATAGAAACTATCTCATCCATTACATAATAGAGGGCGTTTCGGTGGTTTAAAATCATCCACAGTGTCCAATGAAATGACGTGATAATGTTGAACATCCGTGAAAGTATGGATATCTTTGAAAGTCTGGTGCTAACACTTACAAAAGACAGCAATAACTGATTTTCCTTATCAGAAGTCTTTGGTAAGGATAGAAAAACTTAAAAATACTGAGCCACAGATGTCAGTTAATATCAAATTCACCATACCTTTGGAATAACCTGTGCACAAGGGTAATTATCACTGATAAAGGGTATATAGGCACCAAAATTCGAAACTGTGCTGTTCGTCTAGATACAGTGATAGACAATCGATTAAAGCATTTGGCTAACAAGAGGAATACAAGTAGATATTTAATATTCAATAACTACTTAAACGCTAACACGGACATATACTAGACTTCACCTAACGTACCTGTTTACTGGCAAGAGCACGTGCTGGCAAAAGACCAGCTCGATAAAAAACAACATTATGTACCTGAGTTAGATTAGTATCAGATTATGAAATTTGACAGAATAAAATTTTTCAATAAATTTTTGTTGTAAAATAAGGACTGGGGGTTTAAAACAATGAGAACATAATGGAACATGTAGAGTTCGTTCTCTCTCTCTCTCTCTCTCTCTCTCTCTCTCTCTCTCTCTCTCTCTCTCCACTCTATCTGTCTCTGTCTTTCTATAATGGATGGAAACTAGATCTGAAGAGATACAACACACCCCATTGTGGGAACTTCTTTACATACAAGATATGTGACACGTGGAATAAACTGCTACCAGAAGTTGTAAACAGCAACAGTGTGGAAGAGTTTAAAGAAAGCTAGACAAAATCATTAGGACACTGAATGCACAGTAAAACCTGCTCCTACAGATAAGTGAGCACACGATTTCTCCTCGGATGGACTAAGAAGTCTTTGAGACATCCTAATCCTTGTAACTCCTTGCAAATCCTATACGGTGAGCCATACCTACTTGCTATTCTCCTTGAGAGGTTGGAATTTCAAACAAATGATCTTCCGACCCTCTCAAAGAAATTGCCTTGAATAGGCGGGCACTTCGGTGCGTGCTTCGCTAACTTTCCAGGGAATTGGGCACTTGCCAAAGGGTACCATTCCCTGGCTGTCCTTCGGTTCTTTAAAGGAGGCCATGTCAGGTCAGTGGACTACAACCCGTTGTGTTAAAGAAACTTGAAAGGGCGAGTTTATGGTCCTTAAGTGAGTGTTTAGATTTTTGGGCCAATGCGATGGAGCAACAACTCGTTCATTAAGGCGAGAAAATTTAGTCTTATTAATGTGTCTTACGATATAAAACTTTGTCATCGTTATTGCTAATAATAGTAGTTTCCGGAACGTCTCCTGCAACTAACCTTTCTTAACTTCCTTGATTATGAAGCGCAGCTATTTAACAAGAAGTGCCTATAGCGTCTAATACGGCATTTTTTCTATTAAAAAAAAAAAAAAAAAAAAACACGTATTCTTCTTTCTGACAGAATTTCAGAGGCCTCTATTTCCTAAGATAACATTCTATATCATGAGTGGAGGCATGAATATTTCCATTCATTCATTTAATGTCTGTCCTTGTTCTGTTATTTATAAGCGGTGACATAGGCGGCCACTAGGTTGCTCGAGTTGGCATGGAAAGACCTTTAATCACCTGTGTCCAACCCAAAAAAACTGAGAACTGAATACATGAAAATGACGCAAAACCAAAGACAAAATATTCCTGGAAGTACTCTTATACACTCACAGTGCTAACTGAGTGGAATAAAAACTGTTCTCGAAGGCCAACGTTACAGAACACAAAAGACCTGTAACACCAACGAAAAGGAGAATATAAAAACAACGCAGGCCTTAAAGAACCTGTGAAAAAATGGCTCAGGGAAGACCGAAAAAAAAGGAGTTCGAAGAAAGAGGACAATGTCGAGAAAGAAGTAAAACTCATCTTCGACTCACTTTCTTTATCTTACCTCCCTCCCTGGGGGCCAACTGCAGTGAAACAGGGTCCCCAAAGGTCAGTAAAGTGAATAAGCGTGCTTGTACGAGAGAGAGAGAGAGAGAGAGAGAGAGAGAGAGAGAGAGAGAGTCAAATGAATACTCGTTCCGCGAAGATGATAGGGTCGTCATCATTTGCAAGATGACTTGTCTTTAAATATCTTTCAACGTAACTTTCTTGTGATAAAAACTGATAAAAAACTTACTCAAACCTTGTAATTTACTTCCATGACCTTATCGGAAGCTATCGGAAGCCTAAGCCATCGCCTTTGGGGAATGAATATAGTTTTCTGTCTCCAATTAGAGTTATGAACATTGGTAAACAAAATAAAGAAATATGATGAAATTTAGTATCATGCATAACGTAAGTTCAAAGGCAAACTTAATTACGTAGAACTTTAAAATCACTTAACACTCAAACCAAAATAAAAAATAAAATAAGGGGCTGACAAAAGTCTTCATATATATATATATATATATATATATATATATATATATATATATATATATATATATATATATATATATATATATATATATATATATATATATAACTCTTCATAGAAGAAAATAGAATTGAAATCGTAAAAAAAATAGACGAAAAAAGACGACTGAAAAATACAAGTAAAATAAGCGAGAAAGGGGAATTAATTAAACTGAAGTCTCCTTGGGCTACGACGGGAAGATGAAGAAAGAAGGCAAATGCCAGGAGAAACAGATCTATACGGAAGTTGTACAATTATGATAAACGAGAAAATGGTATTGAGAAATAAATTTGAATTTATATAAAATATAAAAAAGAGAAAAAAATTTAAAATTTAATAATTAAGATCAGAGAGAGAGAGAGAGAGAGAGAGAGAGAGAGAGAGAGAGAGAGAGAGAGAGAGAGAGAGAAGAGAGAGAGAGAGTTCTAATCAGAAGAAATAAAGATTAAATAAATTATGAAAAATTAAAACAAAGCGGAGACAAGGTAGATAGATCAAATGCAACACAAAGAGAGAAAAATGAGATTCAGGTTAATAGGATGAAAGTTTCAACAAAACATTATCATTTTTACAATCTCAGTTATCAACCTAACAACAGTAATGACAAAACGTTACAACCTTCAACATGCTAAAAATAAATAAATGAATAAATAAATAAATAAATAAATAAAAACAATTATTTATCTAGGATATAAGAATGAAACTGTTTACACAGCAACGCTAATCATTTACAAATGAAGTAGAAATTGAAATGAAATTTTATCTTTGATGTAATAAGATTCTCATAATAGAAAATATTATGGAGGGAGCATAAAACATCATAACAAAATAACAAAAAGGATGCAGACAAAAGAACAGTTAAAAAATATTATAAGAACGAAGAAAAGGAGTTGTAGAAAGAGAAGTATTACACAAACTTTAGTCGATACAATACAGTATACAATCGCTGTATTTCCTCAAACGAGAGAAAAAATAGCAACAATACAATAAAAGGGGGAGACAGGAATAGAGAAAAACAACGACATGAGACCATAGCAAGCAACTTATCTCCCTGAATTGATGGATATCCCTCACATGTGTGAATTGAGCTTCTAATCTCAGATCACCATAGGTTTGAAACGACTCAACAGTCGTTAAGCCTTTATCGAAACTGGCCCTTTTATATGACAATTTTAGTGACACAACCTTAAAAGTTATTTGTAGATTATACACAAGTGTCAAAACATACACAGTAGTTATAATTATAATTGTATATTTATACTTATACAAAGATTTTCGTCTAACAAAGTTAATTTCGTTCAACAGATGACGTACATATTAGCATGGTCACAGGATTTGCAAAGCGTGCATCGCAAGTAGATAACTAGCTCAAATGATGACACTTTTATCATGAGAGAGAGAGAGAGAGAGAGAGAGAGAGAGAGAGAGAATAAAATACCAGAGCCTCACATTACATTATGATACATTCTTGCAGGATTAGATATAAAAAAATTATACGGAAGTCATTTCAACTTTCGACTTGAGTATCCGGGAAGGAAAAAAGGAGAGGAAAAAAAAAAGAATGAGTGACAAAACCATTTCCTAGCATTCGTGGGACCCCTAACTCACTTATCCAATTTTCATTCATTTAGGTCTGCTCTACTTCAGTGTTAATTACAACAAAGAAATTCCGAGTTCCCCAAAGTAGCAGCTGCAGAACCTTACCATCTTAAATATTTTTCAGCAACAATGTGTTGTATTCATTGTTCTAAGTATAAAACATATGTGCTTCTATATTTTTGCCTCATTTTAATTCAAAGTTTAAGTTTTAGTTTAATAAAGTTTACGGCAATAATGTTTTTTTCCAACGCAAGAGAAGTCAGTTTGGATGTATGTCTGTATATCTAAAATTTTCTTTCTTTAAAACTTATATATATTTTCCCTCTGCCAGGAGTTCGAAAATAGAATAGAATATATAATTTAGACCGAAGGCCAAGCGCTGGGACTTATGAGGTCATTCAGGAAAGAGAAACTGAGAGTAAAAGGTTACAAAGGTGTAACAGGAAAACAATTTTGCATTTGCACTAAGAAACAATTGTTAGAAGAGGGTGGGAAGTAGCATGGAAGAAAGAATATGAACGGTTGTAGTACATCAAAAGGAATGAAAAGGGTTGCCGCTAGGGGCCGAGGGGACACTGCAAAGAATATTAAATAATGCGTACAGTGCACCGCACATGAGGTGCACTGATGGCACTACTCGCGACCGGGACAAAGGTTCTCTGGAAAAGGAGTGAGGAAACTATAGTAGATTCACATCAACCGTGCATATGATGCCCCGGCAGTCCCTTACGGCGCTCCTGATTGGCTGTTGATAAGCCAATTACACGGCTGGAAACTCTCAGTCTTTCTCGAGAGATCACATAGGCAGGATGTATGTTCCATCTCTCCCATCCTGCCTATGTGAACTCTCGAGGGAGACTGTGAGTTTCCAGCCTTGTCATTGGTTTATCAACAGCCAATCAGGAGCGTCGTTAGGCCAGTCTAGGCATCAAATGCACGGCTGATGTGAATCTACTATAGTTAAATCTGAAAGGGTGGGTAAAAGGGACAGGTAAAATGATCAATATCCCACCTTACATATACCATGATCCATTGACAGAAAATGTATCAACTTAAAATGACAATAGCGATTCAAAAATGAGGACAATCGCCGCTTTAAAAAATAAAAATCAAGGATTCAGCGTTGGTTCGTAAATAATGCGCTCTTGTGTTAATGAATTTACCGACCGTAATGAGTCACGCTGAACAAACAAAGGTTTAAATTTCATTGTTTGCATCGGGGCTTAATTTTGAATCCATTGTTTGACTGGCCATTTGTTCGTATGGCAACAGGTGACAGTCACACTGAATGGCTTCTGTCAGTTTCATGTTATGGCATTCCCTGTGACCTCACCTTTCAGACTGAACTAGTTTTTCGAATCAGAGGAATTTATTTCTGGTGATTAGAAATTCATTTCTCGATATAATGTGGTTCGGATCCCACAGTAAATTGCAGGTCCCGTTGCTAGGTAACCAATTGGTTCCTAGCCACGTAAAAATATCTAATCCTTCGGGTCAGCAATAGGAGAGCTGTTAATCAGCTCAGTGGTCTGGTTAAACTAAGATATACTTAACTTTTCCTTACCACCTTTCCGGGGAACTCTGACCCCCTTTTTTTATAGTAACTAATCTTTTCAGAATTCGTCTGTGTGAAAAATTTAAGAAAAAGCTGAGAATCTAAATTGGAAGGTCGCCAATATCAGCCATCGGCTGACAAAATTGCCTTTGGTACCTGAAATGTTTTCAATACATAATATTGCAAATGAACTGACCTGCATATAAGCCGATGAAATATGTTAGTGGAGTTAATTCGGTACGTAAATCTAGTAGTAATTACTTATATACGATACTCGTACAATAACGTTCCCTGAATTCTAACAACGATCCAAGTTTAGATTTGCTAGTTTTAAAGTCTTCTTTCAAATTTTAAATGATTTTATCAGACCCTCGGGAGTGATGAATCATTTTCCTTCAAGTTCTGTCCATTGCACAACTCAAGACTAGAAATTAGTGCTGTCTCAGCAGTCTTTAATTTAATCAAGAAACAACAGCAATTAGTCAATTAGTACACACTAGTTTCCACATGAGGCATGTCTGGTTCTAAGCAAATATCACTACCAATGCTATTACAACTAATACTCTTACTATTTGTAATAATAATAATAATAATAATAATAATAATAATAATAATAATAACCAACACCTAGAGGATCTCAACGACTTAGGGACCGATATCGTCACCAACCCATGACCAACCAAAATGCAGCCTAATAACCGACCTGTCAACTGTACACCCACCCCCACCCCCTTGCCATATATACCCATGTAACTTGCATGCCAATACATTCACTCTATGGAAATAAAATTGAAATAACAAGAACACTTTTATGTCCTTTGGAATCTTGATACACAAGCTATCGCTGATGACAATAAGACATTAAGAAGAATAGAGAAGACTCTCTATAAATGGAATGCCGTAGAAACAGCCATTATATTATTATAATAATAATGGTGAGATTATAGGGTACTTATCATCTAACCAACACACATCAAGTGGCATTACCCCTCATTATTCATTAGCCTAATGGAGCTTAAAAGTGCTATTACCAATGCGCTTATCATATGATCAAAGATGACATTCTCTCTTACTCTCTCTCTGTCTCTGTCTCTGAAAAGCTTCCGTTACATATGAGTATCACAAAGAATCCTCTCACTTTCAAAAGGCATATTATCGTCTGATTTAAAATGGCGGAAAACTTGTGAATATAATCTTAGAGAAGCAGAGGTAAAGATGCAAATTAGAACCTATAAAACTTTTAATTGATCTAGCACAAGTTTAGCTTCGTGTGCTTGTAGCTAGAATGTCCTTCATGGCGTTCACACACAAACAGAGAATCAACTTATAATTTTTCAGTCAACATACTGATAAATTGAAACACGAGGACGTACTTAAACCAGCTACTTCCACCGATGTATATTTCCAAAATTTTACTACCGCCCGATAAAACCAATAACGGAAAAAAAGGGTTTATAATGATGAAGTATTTATATAAGGTTTGATTACAGTTCTGGAATGTTTCGTAACAATGCTGACGAAATAGGTATTATGACATTCTGAAAGTTGTTCCCCAATACATCATATAAAAATTACATCTGATGATGAATGTCGGAAGATGTTTATTATTAACTATAATATAATGAAACCTGTAGTTCTTATTCCTGAACATTTAGTTCTCTTTTCATGTCTTTATTTTGTCATTTAACTTTCTTCCAACGACTGCACTAACCGATAAACCTAATATTCATATACTCGTATGATGTACTGCTCGTGTGTGCCTGTGCTGCCATCAGCTCCGAAATAGATAGCTGTATTTAATCAGTTGCGAACGAATCCAAGTACGCAACTTAATACAAATCAGCAGTCCATACAGTAGTAAGTAGGCTAAAATGTAAATTTTACAATTCTAATCATTGTGAATGAGTCCAAGTATGCAATTTATCGGAAGTCAGCAGTCCAGAAAGTAGTAACTAGACTAAAATGTAAATTTAAATTTTTCTATTCTATCTATAAGTTTGAATCTGTAAACTCAGCATACAGGCCATCCTAAACATACTAGTGGGAACCCGCATCTCCGTACCTCTTTGCGTCTTGATTCCCCCCCCCCCCCTTTTTTTTTAATAGGAACTATGTTAAACAAAGCGTAATTTGGGATGAATATGCATCTGAAACAGGTAATGGACGAGACAAAAACCAGTATGTATCTAGTCATCTAAAAAAATATATATATATATTGAAGGGCTGGAACAACTAACGGATAAAATATTATATTAAAAAATAATTATTTTGAAGGATTGCACTACATGAATTATTTCATATACTTAATAATCTCTGTAGCTTAGTACACCAGAGGAAAACAATCTAATTTCTGACATAAGCAATACAGGAGGAATCTAATATTTTTTTTTTATCACGAATGGATTCAAGGGAATGGCATAAGGCTAGCAATCTAATCCCTAGGCTGGCGGCGCTGCAACCACTTGCCGTTAAATAAATAAATACAAATATTTACATATATACATATACATATACATATATATACGTATATATTACTCATATTTGGCCTCAATACAAAGCGGTGGTTTATCATCTGGAAAGTAAGCAAACAGATACATACACTGACATTCAGACACACAATACATACTCATACAAATATATATATTACATATATAATATATACACACACAAATATATATGTGTGTGTGTTTGTACTGTGTGTCTGCGTGTCAGTGTATGTATCTGTGTTTGCACACACACACCCTCTCTCTCTCTCTCTCTCTCTCTCTGCATTAGAAACAGAAAGTGCACGCCAAATGAAATACAGTAGAGCATCAGAGGCAACAATCCTACAGAACGTTCACAAGAAATGAAGGACTCAAGAAATCAGAAGATTAAACCCACTAAAGGAGGCTGATGACTTGTCAATTATTCCTTGAAGCAATTTCTAATTACCAACTCTCCTTCTCAAATAAAAAAAAAAAAAAAGCCTAGAGATTTTTATTTACAAATCAGTTCATTTTGGGAGCACCGAATTTCTTCGTCTCCGTCATTGACTGTTAGTCCTAATCATCACATACTAAGATGAAAGTTTCCTTTGAATTTCCAAACCAAGTGGTTTACTTTGCATGCTTTAACTGATGTTACAAAGAACGTGTACAAGGATTTAAATAAGAGTCTTTATTTAACGTTACGAAAAGAACTGCTAAAAAAGAATGGTCGTTTAAAAGACAAAATAAAAGGGTACGAGAAAATGATGTACAGACATAAAGGTTAAACATCAGTAAACAGTAAGTAATACTGATGGGTAAGAATAAATTTATTTCTTGGATGATTAATATTTTCCGGTAGTAAAAGTAGTAAATTAGAAAACGGGGGAAGACATATGATACGGAAATAGATATATACGACCTAAACCCTCAAATGACTGGGGAATATACACAAAAAATACTACAATATTTTTTTTATTTGTTTGTATGGTGTTTTTACGTTGCATGGAACCAGTGGTTATTCAGCAACGGGACCAACGGCTTTACGTGACTTCCGAACCACATCGAGAGTGAACTTCTATCACCAGAAATACACATCTCTCACTCCTCAATGGAATGGCCGAGAATCGAACCCGAGACCACCGAGGTGAGAAGGAAACACCAAACCAACCACGCCACTGAGGCGCTACAATATTTTTTGACTTGTAATCTAAAGAATAGAATCCAAAATTAATGGTTTCAAGGTTCGCTGAGAAATTCTGGAATATGAAAATAGGGTAAATAATTCATGCGAATCTAGAAGCACCTAAAACGACTCCCAAGCGACTTGAGGATGCACGGCGTCAAAATGATAGATAAAATAAAATAAAATAAAATAAAGTAAAAAGTTTCACAAAATATTTAAGGAGTGTTCAAAATATTCCTGAAGAGCGGGGGAAGGGGGAGGGGGAGGGTGATGAGGAGGAGGGCCTGAATTTCGTTGTGGAAGAGAGACCAGGTCTGTCTCTTACCTCTACCTGGTCTCTCTTCCACAACGAAATTACTTTTCTCCTCCAGTACTTTTCTAATAATTGCTCTCCTAAGATCTTTTATAGAATTTTAAATAAACTATTCAATAAAAGGGTTTCTGAACAGCCTATTAGTTTTAAGGTCCCCAAGCTCCCTCTTTATGCCAGTTTCCCGTATATGTTAAATGATAATTTTCGAAAAGAGTTTACCAAGATTGTGCATAGATATTTTGGAGCCGTAAATCTAAAACTTATTCCTAAGAATCCCAAGACCATTGGCTCGCTCTTCAAGTTTAAAGATCGGCTCTGCCCTTTGATGACGTTGGGTGTCGTTTATGAATACACTTGTCCCAGATGTAATCTGGGAAAATATGTTGGATCTACCCGGCGTCTTCTCAGGGTCAGAGCCGATTCCCATCGGGGCGTTAGTTACGGAACTGGGTGTAAATTATCTAACCCTGAAACATCGTATACAAGGAAGCACACTATTATATGTAAAGCTGCAGTCAAATACGAGGATTTTAAAATTATTGGCCAAACAAGGGAACCCAGCAAACTGTTGATTTTGGAAACTCTGAACATCAAACTACGAGTTCCAACTTTAAACAACCATTCCTCTGTTGTCCCATTGTTTTTAGACTATTTATTCTGTCATTCCTTGTGCCTCTTGACGTTGTTTACTTTTAGTATGTTTTTATCTTTGATGCTGAAAGGTTGGTTAAGTGTTGACCTGCTTTTGGCTGTGGTTTTGTGAATATATGACTTTTACTTTTTATGATATTTGTTATTATTTTTATGTTTGTGTAATTTAGCTGAAATTTTTCAATGATCTTTTCGTCATTTGTAAGTTGTTTGGTACTTCTGGTCTGTTTTAATCAAGTGTGCATGTAATTTAAGTATGAGAGTTGTAATTTTACCATTAAACTGATTTTACTTTTCAACTATTGGATCTTGCGATCAGCTCTTATTTTATGTTAACATATTATACTTTATTTTGCAGAAAAATCACTGAAGATGTGGCGATGTTGTCACGAAACGTAGGATTAAAGCATAAATGTGAATCTCTTCGTGTTCCTGCCCTTGATCTTCTTTATAATGTGAATAAACACCCTGTATGTCTGACCTGTGTTGTATATATAATATTATATATATTATATATATAGATATATGATAATATATATTCCTATTATAGTAATATATGTATATATCCGGATATCTAATATATATATATATATAGCCTACATATAATTATGCAGACATATACTTACATATATTAATTCACTTCATGTGACATTCATAGATAACTATCAAGTGAACATTTAAAAGGCAACTCACAAGGGCGTAAAAAAACTACATTGTATATGTACTATTACACTAATGTTCATCACTATTTGAAACAGCAGACGTCCTCACAGTACACCGAGAAGGCCGGAACTCGCCATGATATTATTATAATAATATACCCCCTTAACAAGACTAGCCGAAATCATCATCATAACAAGAGACGCCAAAGCTCCTATGCTGAGAGATGGGCGGCACGAGGCCTGTGTTCTCTCATAGTTAACAGCAAGATTCAGGTGAAAAGGCAAAAACGTCAGATCGTATGACAATTTCAACAGAAAACGATCCACACAATATCTCTTTATTTATTAGCATATC
Organism: Macrobrachium nipponense; assembly: GCF_015104395.2. NCBI lineage: Eukaryota > Metazoa > Arthropoda > Malacostraca > Decapoda > Palaemonidae > Macrobrachium > Macrobrachium nipponense. The sequence goes on along the minus strand of NC_087203.1, from coordinate 89,478,496 downwards.
GATCTGCCGAGTTGCTCAGGAAGTTGATGCAACGCTCATCATGAAAAAAATAACAACAATAACGAAATAAGACATAATTTCTACGCTATAAAACACATTGCTAACCCTTTTCTAACTGTGTGTGTAACTGCGGATATCTACTAGTAACAAATTCAGTATTGCACACACAAAATAATATATATAATTATATATGTGACAAATTAATTATGGTAATTGGAACTCCTCAAAAATATAACCAGCATATGATTGATAAATACCTGAAATGCAAAGGATATGTTTACAGATTGGTTTTCTGGCATGAGATATACATGAGTTTCTTCAATATTACGACGGAGAGAATTCTCACACCACTAGTTGAGAAGCTATTTATATCACATTAGGTGCCGGGGCACTATTGAAAAAAAAACATGGATATCTCATGCCAGAAAACCAATCTATAAACAAATCCTTTGAATTTCTGTTATTTATCAACTATACCTTGCTTAAATTATTGAAGAATTCAAATTACCTTTCATCAGTTTATCATATTTAACCACACCAGGACCAGATATATGAAAAATGATGAAATTACTTCTTATTAGCTTCATCTGCTGTTCTGGATACCTCTCCTGAGCTCGTCATGTGGTGTTGCCTAACTGAATGGAAACGGTTAATTGACTACTCGATAACTCCATCACCTTTAAATATCTACAGAAGGGGTTCCCATCCTGGGTTACATGTACCCCCAGTGGTACATTTGTACTCTTCAAGAGGTATATTGGATCTGAAAGAATAGCCAGTACTGTGCAATACATAATGTAATTTACAATGAGATTTCACATTGTCGTGTCTTTTTGTTTTAACTTCCTCATTTTAGTAAGCAAATTTTTACTCAAGTTATATCACGAATAGGGTGAATGCCATTTATTTTTCACAATTATAGAACTTCCCGCTGCTGTAATCTGTACCCGCGGCGGGCGGCAAGGTGACTGGCCTGAATCACTCAGTCCTACTGACACTCACAGCTAGTACAGGTGAGACAATATCACAATGCCAATTTCATTGTTTTCCTTTTTCACCCTCAATTTTTAGGGGTATACAGGAATCTATAAAAATGCCCAATGGGTAGGCTACATGAGAAAAAAAGGTTGGGAACCCAAGATCTGCAAAGTGCATTATTTTGCTTACCTTAGTATCTGTTGCTTCTGTCACAGGGAGATCTTACCCGAGGCATCAACACCAGTTATATATGAAAGTATTTAAATCGTGAAGAAACGATCACTATGGACATAACAAAATAAACGTTCTACTTCATCGCAGATAGAGCTATTTGCAGTTACACTAACGGTCCTGAATGTAACAAGATCTCTAAGCTTAGACATTTCTTCCTATTCCTCTACGTAGACTATACTTTAGTTCGTGAAGGTCAGTGTGACTAAAGAACAAACGATCAAAACAAGCTGCCGGACAGTTTTCTCGTCATGGCAACAATAGGTTTCGCTTCGCTAATGGGGTGGTTCTTCCTGTATTTTTTTTTCTTTTTTGATAAAATATACAATATTCTACAATTTTGACAGAATTGCATTCAGAATTTTATCCGATGAGAGTATTACTGTCTTTCTTGTGACAATACATACCTTAGATTTTACATATCTTTTTTTTCATATTTTAATTATTACATACTTGAATTTACAATATATACATATACATACCCATACCTATACACTGTATATACATACTCATTTCACCTACCTATATATATGTGTAAGGCTAAATTCCAAGCAACTACGTTCTTCCTGTAGTTAAGTTATTGCTCCTGTTCTTTCGTCACGTTACTGTCGCTTGTTTTTAACGGTGGCTGGTAATAAAGTCAAAGAAAAAACCTCACAATTTTGACTAGGAAAAAGTCACATTAATTTGTGATTTATTTACCTTTTTATGGTAATCCCCAACGGGCTTATAATAAATACGCCGTAAAGGTAGATTCATAGGCCTACCGCGTTAAAACCCTTGGGCGTCACTTTCTAGAGAAGATTATTAATGTGACTTTTTTACCATGTGACTTTTTTTCTGTAACTTTTTTTATCATGATTCGTTTCAACGTTGCTCAAAGTAGAGCGCGTTCAATTCAGCAACTCCATTTGGTCTACTTAAACGCGATATGGGTGGGTAAAGTGGAAAAATTGTCGTTGCCTGAAATGATGAGGTATCGTATAACGTAATTATGATAGATGGGTTTTACACTGCAGAGAAAATGAACTTTTGTATGGTTTTCTCAAGGAAATTTATGGAATATTTTAGAAAGACTGGTTCAATCGCGCAAGATGTTGTTGGTGGTTCCCTTTAACACTTGTGGTCGGTTAGGCCGATTAATATTAACGATGGGTATTAACTACAGTGTAACAGGATAAATTAAAGACTGGTGTTATAGAATATAATGTAACAATTGTGTGCTGAACATTTGTTCAACTATAAAAAAGCTTTATTTGAGATCATCGTTATTAAATAAATAAACAAACGAGAATTCCGTCATGCTTAAGATCTCGTTCGTTATAGGTCTAATACTCCAGCCAATCCTTCATAGCAATTTTTTTTTTCTTTTATCAGAGCACTGACGCATTCATGGCCAGAATCGCTGTTGTGTGGAGGTTCACCAAATGAAAACGTAATAATAAAACGACGCTACCATTTATTTGCTACTGGAAAATCCCCACAATAACTATTTGCATAAAGATTTTTTTTTTTTAATATGATTTGCTGTCATGTAACTGCAGTTATAGACGTAACGTAAAGGAGAGATTTTGTTAAAAATCTTGCCACTTGCGATTATAAGACACTGCAACTCAAACCGTTTTAATTAAGACAAGGTTTGAAAGGTGTAACAGGAGGAAAACCTCGCAGTTGCACTATGAATTGCTACGAGAGGGTGGGTAATAAGATGGAAGAAAGAGAATATGAATGGAGGTACAGTAAAAGGAATGAAAAAGGGTTGCAGCTAGGGGCCAAACGAATGCTGCTTTAGTAATGCCTACATTGCACCGCATGAGGTGCACTGACGGCACTTCCCTCCTACGGAGTTCCGCTTTTCATGGCCTTGAAAAAAGTGGATGGGTCAAAGGATCCTTTCCTCTCTATACTCTGGTGCACCTGATGCTACCTCCCTATTTTCTACATAGTGTCTCTCTTTCCCTAATCCGTAGATATTATTTTCATACCAAACATAATACTTAACCGACCAAGTCAGTGGTCGATTGGAGCGCTACATATTTCAAAATAAATCAAAATCCGGCCATGATTCCCATACTCAAGAGGTTTAGTTGCGTCAGCCAGTTGTAAACGTCAGTCATACCCAAGTGGCAAAATACTAAAACTCTTGGTTTTAAATTTGCAACAAAAAATCTGCTTTCAACAGAGATGAGCAATAATAGACCTGAACCGACGTCATTTCAAAATTTAAGAAGCAAACTCTAAACAAAGACATTCAGCGTAGTCAGGCATAATAAATATACAAATTAAATTCGGAAATCTTATCAGATACAAAATAACAGATAAAGGCACTCAGTCTTATTATTAATATTATCACAATACGCGACTGAAAACTGTCCGGAAGCACCAACAATAAACTTACTGTTTAAAAAGTTCTGCAATGAATTCTCTCCAGGCTCATTTCAGATTCATTTTACTCGCGTACGGCAGACACAACTTCACTGAATCCTCCCATGAACTGAGGAAAACTGTTACCCTAATGGGTTTAATTCACATGCTTGGCCTAGTACTGCCCACTGCCGAGCCAGCTCAGTGACTTCTTCCTTGATGTTTGTGAGCAAATCATACGGGTAAAATATATACAAAAACGACCGTTCAAACCATCAGTTTTATCTAAAGGCAAGTCTTCCAATCGTACACAAGTTATAACTGTCCGCGTAAAATGTCCATTATACAAACTAATGTAGTACCAGGTCCAGTGGGTCATTAAGTACCAGTACCATCACAAGTATTTATTGTTCAGAATGGTACTGGGACTTTATGAACACCGGAACTAGATCAATCTTTTGTCCGAGGGCGGACAGACGAAAGTGCGGATAGACAAAGCCGGCACAATGAAATATCTACCTCAATCAGCAATTATACCATTAATAATCCCAATAATATCAAGGGCAATTATCGGTACTGATTTCTTACGGCCTCAACAAGACAACTGTTGTAACTTGATAATGAGGCAATTCTGGTCGCTTGATAAGGTTTGGTTCTCAGTAACTCGCGAAATGGATTGGTGATCCATTAGTCTAACGCTTGTCAGTCATGGGGTGATACGTGTAGTCCGTTCGTCGTCGTTATTAGGCAGACGCGGTCACGCGAATGGACGACCTGTTTATGTAGACACGTCTGCATAAGTATTCTTTTCGTGGTGTGTTCAAGTGAACAAGACGCTAAAACTGAACAATTTTTACGTGGTGCGGAAAGAGCCGAGGTGCGACAGGATACCGATGTAAGTAATTACTGACGTGGAGTTATTTAGGTACGTCCCGTAGACATTCGTTCATTCAAGTGCAGGAAACAAGGTCACCCAATATATTACATATGTGTAGTTAGATGTAGTATAAATTAAATATGATTATGTTGCGCGTACGTACGTACTCATTGTAGTTTACGTCAGATTTTCTGAAATGTTTCTGGTATTCAAGTGTGGAAATGGTCATTACGTATGATTTATTTTTGTTTAAAGTAACGATTATTTGGGAATAGGTTTTCTCTACTCATTGAAACGTTCAGTGAACTGTTGGTAGTAATTTTTTTGTGTATGGTGCACAGATTTTTTTAATTTTTCGCAGATAGTAGTACTACAGGATTTTGCGGTAATTTGTTCCGTCTATTTCCATCATTTTACATAGTGAATGTTTTCCCACTACGAAAGCAAGTACAATTACATATATAAAGCTACTAATGTTATGGACGTTTTCTGCTTGTTTTCTACCATGAGTCAGCATGAATGCCATATATGAGAGAAGGGGTGGGGCGGCTGTCATTTTTATTAGATGGTAATAGCATAAGTTGAAATCCGAGGTAAGTGATGTTTTCCGAAGAAAATTTGAAACTTTTACTTATATTTTCAAGAAATTATTCTTAAGTGAAAAGCTATTACCGAAAGAGCAAAAAATCCATAAATATACAATTGTAAGCTAATTTATGACGAACAGCATCATTACCAGATTCAGGAATGGTATATAAAATTTTGGCCAAAGGCCCAGCGCTAGGACTTATGAGGTCATTCAGAGCTGACAGGGAAATAAGAGAAAAAAGTTTTCAAGGGGTACAAAAGGAAAACTTCGCAGCTGCACCAGGAAACGATTGTTAAGAGAGGTTAAAAATAAGATGGAAAAGAGAATATGAAAAGAGGTACGGTAAGAGGAGTGAGAGGTGTTGCACTTAATAATACCCATGCATAACGCGATCGGCAGCATAAGTGGCGTCTTCATTTCACGCTCTACCACACATTCTTTTTGTAGTCAGATATATTTTCTTATGTGATTCGTTACCTATATTCTTGGTCATTGTAAACTTTTATATGTTTATAATAATGACTGAATAAAGAATGGTTGTTTGCGCGCCAAATTGAGAACTCTCGTAACAGTGCGATAAATTTCATTAGCTTTCTCACTTTTAAATTCCGAAATTACTGAGAAAAGTTAGTTCCAAATGACTTATGGCACGAGGAGGGTGGGAGTTGCCGAAGCCTTCCACAAACGATCCCGTATAACCTAAAGTTTCTGCTGTTTCTCGTTAATATATTTTTTCACAGGGCAGTTTAGATGCAACTAGATGAAAGATTGCATTGCATGAAATAACGAAGGCGTCCTCGCGAACTATACTCTGTTTTTTTTAATCTGTCCATCCGCCTGTGGTGTTTTTGTATGGTAACACTGCGTCCCGGGCTTTAGATAATTACATTCAGCTTACATTCAACGATTATAATAATATCCTATTTCGAATATTAACGGTGTAATTCGCATACAGTAAATTATTAAAACACTTTTCAGTTACAAATGTTCACCCAGATATCCTATTATTTACCTAAAACTTACAATTAGCGTATCTATCTAAAGCCCGGGATGCAGTGTTACCATACAAAAACACCACAAGCGGATGGACAGTTGAAAAAAAACGGAGTATAGTTACCTGAGCGTATTTGAGATGTTAGGCTTAGTAGTAACATTTGGCACGTGATGATGATACGTAATGTGCAGAAAAAACATAAAAAAAGGACAGCTGGTGTTGCTTTGTTACCGCATTGTATGTATCCATTTTATTAGGCGCATGTATGTTTTTCAGTCATTTGTAGTTGCTTGCGTTTAATTGGTCATGTTTACTTTACTTACTCTGCCGTTTTATTTATTCTAAGATATCTTGGATTTATTAATTCATGTTTTGTGAGATCGATGAGCATGTCTTACATAGATATACCATTCGTAAAATCACATTCGGTTATCAGTGAACGAACAGATTTATTATCTTTTATTTTTAACAATAGAAAACCATTGCGCCAAATAGGAGCACTCACTGACAACTCAGTAGTTGAATTAGTGCAAGGGTTACGTTCAGTGGCTTTCATTTACCCTTGTTCACGTAAATTAGGCTAACACAACTCATAGAACTGTTCATTATTTAGCCATAAACGAATTCCTAGAAATAGTCTATTGTGTTGTCCATTATTGCGCTCGATTTTGTACGTTTCAGTTTTTTCTTTCTTTTTCATCGCCTTTTCCCTGACGTTTGTTTACTAAAATCTTTTGGTTCTCTCCCTCGTTGTCGAGTGAGACTCCATAGCAAAGTGTATCCGGACGATTACTCCCGGTCATTTTTGACTCATTTGGTCCCGTTGGTTGAAATCATTCAATGTTTGGCTCCGGTTCATGAAAGGTCTTTCATATTTGACGAGTCATCGAAACCCTCCCCCTTTTTCTCACTACTGAATGACGAACAAAGAGGAGAATCGAGGACGAAAGGTGAACGAAGGACCCTTTTCTGTCAATCTTGAAGAAATACATCGAAATTGCTTCCAAGAGGAGGAGAGAAGTGTTATCAGCGCTCTCACTAGTCCTGGATTTTTCCACTCGGCAGATGATTTGTACGTTATTAGGGAGAAGATATGGCGTTTTATCGAGAGGCAGTGATACTGTCTTTGCCATTTTACGATTTCGCTACGTTTTGTTTTTCATCTTCGAAAGAGAAACAATTGGAGGAATGCAATAGTCTTGGATATTGCATTGTTATTATTTCCGCCTTTGAATGTTCATTCATCCAAAAATCGAATACTAATTACACATTGGATGCTTCTCTCCTCTCTCTCTCGTCTCATCTCTCTCTCTCCATCTCTTTACTCTCCTCTCTCTCTCTCCACTTACACGACATGCAAATTAAAAAAAATTTGTGACATATAACGAGGATGCATTTTCTGTGATTTGATCGTGTCTCAAATGCTCTTATATTCGTTTTGAAATGGCAAAACCGGTTTTAACTAACAGATCGCTTGTCATCGCTTAATAATAATTTGACGGGTGCTCATGGTGTATCCCAATTGGATTTTAATGGAATTTGCATATCGTACGGACTTGCTAATTCTAGATAGAATGGCAGTATCAAATATATCGCTAAGTGTGTCACTTTTAAAGAGCAGTTGACAAGTAATTTTCTATGCAAATTCTCTCTCTCTCTCTCTCTCTCTCTCTCTCTCTTGCTTGGTGAGACGTACCCGCGTGAAGTCAGATTAATCAACAGATATCACAAGTTTAACATACGACTAGAATTTGAGAAATATCTAGAAGTGTTCGTGAACTATCGGTGATAAGATTAGTGTGAAAAATAGTAGGATAAAGCGTCTTCTAAGTTAGTTTATCAAAGTGTAATACTATAAATCAGAACAAGATGGCAGTAAGTTCCAACTGCGGGAAGAGGTGGCGTAATTTGGCGTGTTTAGCAGATTCGCAATACGATGAGGTAGCAGGAAGGGAACTGGCATTTCTCATCTATGAAATCAGCAACAGTCCTAACCAAAAAGATACAAAAGCATTCATAGATATATTAGAAGGATATAATCCTTCAAACTGGAACAAATCTAATGAAAACATCTTGAAAATAATTGAAGAAGTTCCAAATAAAATCCAAGTGGTCAAGAGACTCATAAAGAAAATATACATAAACCAACATATTCCGACAAAGAAAATGAATAAGGTGAATCTTGTGAATATCCTAATTGATGCATTAGGAAAAAGAATGCCAAAAGCATGCAAAACTGTGTAAGGTTTTGGTATAGCATAGTCAATCCACAAAACCTAATCAGAAAATGTGCTGCATGCAACATTCCGACCCATCCACAGTGTGCTGAGGTAATACAAGATTTGAGAAAAGATACAAGAATTTTTTGTTCAACATGTCTATCATGGATAGACAATGTTATTAAATCAAGATTGAATGTACAAATAGTTGAGGATGAAGAAAGGAAGAAGAGGAATAGGAAGAAGAAGAAGAAGTAAGAAGAGGAAAACGGAAGAGAAGTAAACAAAAATGAAATGACAGAAAAAAATAAGGAAAACAAAGAACAAGATAAAAGTATGGATGCAGAGATACTCATTGATACTACATATGAGGCATAAAGCAGCATACCTACGAAAGAAATAAATTTACGATATGACAACAGAAAAGCAAATCCCGAAGAGGCTCTACCCAGATCTACACAATGACGGGAAAGAGGAAAAAATAGACAAGAAAGACAAAATCTGCAACCTTTTGAAAAGAGGGAATTGCAGATTTGGAGAAAGATGTTACTACAAACATCCTAAGATATGTCAAAACTATGAAATATATGGTAAATGTGCATACTTAGATGGATATGGGGATGATTGCAGAGATCTGCATCCAAAAATATGTAAAAACCTAAAAGAAGGAAAAGGATGTAAGTTCGACAAAAAATGCAAATATATGCACCCTGTAGCCATGAATCATAATCAAATAAATAACCAACCAAGTAATAAAATCCAAAATAAGAAAGAAACAAATAAAGAGAGAAATCAAGAATATCAGGTAAAAGAGAAAAGCAAACCACCAATGAGATATGCAGAGGTGTTAGCAAAAATTTCAAAGCATCAGCTCCGAAATTCTACTCAAGAGATAATAACTGTATTTATTATGCAAGAGGATATTGCAGAAACGGAGAAATTGCAGATTCAGACACAAAATGAATAATTATGATGAAGGAAGATCAAATATTATGGAAAAGTTGGATTTTTTAATGTCAGAATTTCTGAAATGAAAAAAAAAAGAACAACATACCAGAACAGGAAAGAGACATGGGAAAATCCTTATTACTACCAGTATTAAATGAAGGAGAAAACACGCAAACCATCATAGTGATGAATGCGCAGGGTTTAGTTACGAGTAACTCAAAAAGAAAAATAGAGTACTTAGAAGAACTAACCAAAATGAAAAAGAAAATAGATATAATATAAAGGAAACCTGAATATATTCCCAAGTGAAACCTGGTATTCCCAAGAGACTGGGAATGATGATCAAATAAAAAGGGTTCCAAAACTTATAGATCAGATAGAAAATAGGAATCAAGGGGGAACCGCAATATATGGGAAAGACAAAAAACAAGGAAAAATATATGAGAAATATAGTAAACTCAGAATGTGAACTAATAGCGGTAGAATTTGAATCAGAAAAATTGATGAACATAGTAATATATAGACCTCCTATACTAAAGAGTTTGACTTAATAATTGAAAAATTGGATGATATATGTAGAAATCACAAGGACTGGACTATTCTCCTATCTGTGACTTCAACTTTCCTTTCGTAGAATGGAAAGAACGAATAGGAGATTGTGGTTGTACTTATACATATAAAAAAGAGAGTAATAGTAGTGCAGAAGATAAGAGGCAATTTGAAAAGCTATTAGATATGCTACTAGAATACAACATTCAACAAATAAATCACCTGCCAACAAGAAAGGAAAATACTTTAGACCTAGTATTTGTGAACGAGATGAATTATGTTAAAGAAATAATAGTTTATAATGCGAGTATTTCAGACCATAATGTCATAGAATTAACAGTTCATTCCAAAGCAAGTGAAAAATAGAGATAAGCAAGAAATGAAAAAGTGGGAAGGATATGGGAAATACAACTTCTACAGTAAAAAATATAAAATTGTCAGAAATTAATGAAGAATTAAACAAAGATTGGGATAACATTTTCGTAAGTGATGACATAAGGGTAAATACGGAGATATTATATAAAATATTGGAGAAAATAGTGGAAAAATATATACCGAAGAAGAAAAGTAAACATCATTCATGCATACCAAGAGACAGAAGGATCTTGTTCCAGAAAATCAGAAAGTGGAAAAAAGGTCTTGCAAAAGAAAAAAATGCATGGAAAGTTATAGAACTAAAAAGTAAGATAGAAAATGCAGAACAAAAGATTATACAATCAAAAGAAAGTGAAAAACGGGACTTGGAAGAAAAAACCCTATTAAATATCAAGCAAAACTCCAAACTATTATACTCATATGCGAAGAAGATGAATAAAAGAAGAATAGAAATAGGCCTCTGAGAATTGAAGGGAGATTAACGAATGAAAAAAAGGAAATTTGCAACATACTGGCAGAACGATATAAGAGAGAATTCACCCCTAGAATAGATAATGAAGATAATGATATAGAAGTAAGGGAAGAAATAGTGAATATTTAGCTGACATAGAAATTAATGAAGCTGATATTGTGCAGGCAATTAATGAAATTAAAAATGGAGCTGCTGCAGGGCCGGATGGAGTCCCTGCTATTTTGTTAAAGAAAGTAGTTCATTCTATCGCAAAGCCACTTGCAATATTATTAAGACAAAGTGTAGATACAGGCAAGATTTATGATGAGCACAAATTAGCATATATCACCCCTACTTTCAAAAGTGGATCAAGACTAGAGGCAAGTAATTATAGGCCTGTGAGTCTAACATCACATATTATGAAAGTGTATGAAAGGGTAATGAAGAAAAATATTATGAAACATTTAATAAAAAAATAATTTGTTAATATAGGACAACACGGTTTCGTACCCGGAAAAAGTACACAAACCCAACTGTTAGTCCACCGTGAGAACATATTCAAAATATGAAAAGCGGAAATGAAACAGATGTGGTTTATCTAGACTTTGCAAAAGCTTTTGACAAAGTAGATTATAATATATTAGCAAAGAAAATTAGAAAACACAATATCGTAGATAAAGTAGGAAGATGGTTAAAAGAATTTTTACACAACAGAAACAGATAGTTATTGCAAACGATGAGAAAATCGGATGAAACCAAGGTAATATCCGGTGTGCCACAAGGTACGGTGCTAGCTGCAATATTGTTTGTTATTATGATTGAAGACATAGACAGTAATGTTAAGGATTCGGTAGTGAGTAGTTTCGCTGATGACACAAGAATAAGTAGAGAAATTACTTGTGATGATGATAGGAACGCTCTACAAAGAGACCTTAACAAAGTATATGATTGGGCAGAGGTAAATAGGATGGTATTTAACTCTGATAAATTTGAATCAATAAATTATGGAGACAGAGAAGGAAAGCTATATGCATATAGGGGACCTAATAATGAGACAATCACAAATAAGGAAGCAGTTAAAGACCTTGGTGTGATGATGAATAGGAACATGTTATGCATGATCAAATAGCAATTCTGTTGGCAAAATGTAAAGCAAAAATGGGAATGTTGTTACGGCACTTCTTCAAAACAAGAAAAGCTGAACACATGATTATGCTTTATAAAACATATGTTCGTAGTCCACTTGAATATTGCAATATGATATGGTACCCACACTATCAAAAGGATATTGCACAAATAGAGAGTGACAAAGGTCCTTTACAGCTAGAATAGAAGAAGTTAAGGACCTAGACTACTGGGAAAGACTACAATCCTTAAAATTATATAGTCTAGAGAAAGAAGAGAACGCTACATGATAATTCAGGCATGGAAACAGATAGAAGGAATAACAGAAAATATCATGGAACTAAAAATATCAGAAAGAGCAAGCAGAGGTAGATTAATAGTCCCCAAAACTATACCAGGAAAAATAAGGAAAGCACAGGACATTAATCCACTACGCACCAGCATCGATAATGCAGCGTCTATTCAATGCGTTGCCAGCTCATCTGAGGAATATATCAGGAGTGAGCGTAGATGTGTTTAAGAATAAGCTCGACAAATATCTAAACTGCATCCCGACCATCCAAGATTGGAAGATGCAAAATATACCGGAAGATGTACTAGCAACTCTCTGGTAGACATTAGAGGCGCCTCACACTGAGGGACCTGGGGCACCGAACGAACTGTAAGGACTGTAAGGACTGTAAGGACTCTCTCTCTCTCTCTCTCTCTATTTATATATATATATATATATATATATATATATATATATATATATATATATATATATATATATATATATATATATATATGCATTGAACGAAAGGCATATGTGAAGTCACCGGCTATTCGATATGACATAGCTAACCCTGCCTTTACATTTCATGGCACAGCCTTTGAAATTACGGAGAAGCATGAGGTGAAATTCGTTCGGAATGTGATTTAGAATTTTACCATTTATATTTATATGTATATAATAGATAAATATATTATATATATAATATATAAAATACTATAGATCTCTAATATAGATATAAATACATATATATATCATATATCTATATCGCATATATCTAATATATATATATATATATATATATTAATCTATATATATATCTCTATATATAGATATATATATATCTATATATATATATATATATATATATATATATCTATATCTATATCTATCTATCTATATCTATATCTATATCTATATCTATATCTATATCTATATCTATAGATATATATATAGATATGATATAGATATAGATATAGATATAGATATAGATAGATATAGATATAGATATAGAGTATAGATATAGATATAGATAGATATAGATATAGATATATATATATATATATATATATATATATATATATATATATATATATATATATATAATATATATAATATATACATACACACACACACACACACACACACACACACACACACACACACACATATATATATATATATATATATATATATATATATATATATATATAGATATATATATATATATATATATATATATATATATATATATATATATATCCTTTAATGAGAAATTCTTATACGCTGATTCAAGTTATTTACATTGATTTTTTTTTCTTTACGTTAACTTGTAAGGAAGGCATCGTTGTAAATTCATTGTGTAGAGACTGTCTCTCTCTCTCTCAAAGTAAGTTTCGTATCTGCTTTCTCTCGCATCTATTTGGCTTATCCTGCAGAGTCATTGGTTGTATATATTTATGCTAAGAAATTATTCAGATCTGAAGTACTAAATAATGTCCGCTAACGAACTGGTAAGAGAAGAATTTGTTTGTAAAGCCACTTTTGGGTTTTGGTGAACTGAACTCGGTAGATCCATGATCAAACCTTTTTCAATACCGAAATGGTCATTGACTGCTTTCTAACAAAAAATCTATGCAAAATTCATGTTGGGCCCCTCTGCATAAAAAAAGAAAAAGTACCATATGATAGATCCAGTATTTAGTGCAAAAAATGGAGCGCTTGTCAGGTGCCGTTTGATGCGTTGCACGTGCCTCATTAAAAATGTTTTTCCCTTTCACTGAGGCAAGTCTTAATTCCTTTTTTTTTTTTTTTCCGCGTCCACGTGCCCTTAACACCTAGTTAATGAAGCTTTTTTTTCTCTAGTTTCATTGATACGCATGCAATCACTTGCATATTTTCGACAACAGGTCATTTCTTGCGATTTTAGCGACTGGGAGAAAACAATTCGGCATTTACAGTGAAATTCAGTCGTTAACTTCGACGAAAACCAGAATGGTCACTCTGAACATCTACAAAGAAATAAATACTAATAATTAAAAAAGAATTACACTAGTAGTATATTACGATCACGATAAAGCGTTTCTGGTACGATCTATTTTGTCAGGGAAATAAAATGTGAAAATATAAAATCAATATGGAAGTACGAGTCACAGGGAAATCAAGAAAATCATGATCATTGGAGATAAAAATAAATATGTACAGTTTAAAATTCAACACTTTCCTGGTTATATTTTTACCCAACATTTAGTGCAATGAATTCGGTGCTAGTAAGGTACCGTTTATTTGTTATTAGAATTTTAGGCACAAACAGTTATTTTACCCGATATTTAGTACAATGAATTGGAAATGAAAATAAGTATATTCAGTTGAAAATTAAACGTTTTCCTGGTTATAATTCAACTTTTTTTATCAGAATTTTAGGCATAAAGAGTTATTTTACCCAAGAAAAATATTACTTATCCTTCTTCACAAAAGTGGCAAGATTTAGGCGCTTAATCTCCAGATAATTAATTATTAATTTTACTAATAATAAGTGTTTCAGGCAGTTTTTTGTTTGTTTATTTGTTACTGGGATTTATGATGTCTGCCTCTTATCATTTTGGCCTGAAATAATGGGTAGTTCTCGGTTGCTCAGTATGCTTTTTTTTTTTTTTTTTTTTTTTCTTGTACAAATGAATGAGTGTCCCACAAATTTTGCTGGTGTCGTATAATGTTTGCTTGCGTCTGTCTGTCTCTTCATCAGTACGCTAGTTTTTTTTTTTTTTTTTTTTTTTTTATGCGTGCCTTCACCGAATTGTCTAATAAGTTGGAATGTTTTTTCGGAATCAGACCAGACAAATATTCCGTGACAGATCTCAAATCGAGAAGCAACAGAGTTATCTGAGCTCTGAAGATAATTTTGCTTCATTAATGGTACTGCTTTCGGGCGTGTTGCTTCTACGTAAAGCCAGATTTTAACCAAGATCGTTTAGTCAAGTTAAATGTCAGGCAAACAATCACCATAATTTGGAGGTGTGTTCGAATAACACATTCTCTCTCTCTCTCTCTCTCTCTCTCTCTCTCTCTCTCTCTCTCTCTCTCTCTCTCTCTCTCTCTCTCTCATGTTAGTGCCCTTTTTTTAAGGCTTCTTCTGGAATCAATCTGCGAAAGCATTTGTTTATTTAGGTTGCCTCAGCCGACGCAAACAAATATCTTTTGAGAGGAAATTACGTGTCATGTTTGAATCTTTTTATGCATTGCCGTTCATTATGTGTTAATAAAGCAGTTTACTGAGGAAAACTGTGTATTTGAACGTTAAAGGTATAGACGTTTTGTAAGCCTTTAATCGGTATTATGAATAAGCATTCATGAGATGCTGTTAAATTGAGAAAATTAGCAACCTGTGTTTGTAGAATGGTTTTTGAAGAATGTATTAAAATCTGTTGGCGTGTTGGCGATCACCTTTGATTAAACGTATATACGGCAACCTTGCAATTATTGTATGTCGTATAAGGCCACTGCAAGAAAACATTTAAAGTTTTGCCGTTATTCACCTCATGTTGTAATTTTTGCTGTTGCTCTCACTAAGCCTGAACCCTAGTTATTTTCCCCACGGCATAACTCGCTGTTAATACCCATGCCATAACTCATGCTGTACTATATGCGTAGTAGCTCATGTTTTATTCACTACATGGCATAACTTGTGCAGTTATTTTTGTGTTGTTTATTTACTATTCGCGGGCATGATTTACATTATTATTTATCGGAGTGACGTAACTCCAACTCCTAGTGAATCATGACAGGGTGAACCATTTCCGAAAGTTGTGTAATTGTTAGGTGATTGGACAACCGGTCTATGTCCCACATCGGCCTCGTAAATTTCGGGATTACCACCTAATCATCCTCCGTCTTACCTTTTATTGCTATTCCTCTCTTCATTTTATTTTTATTTTCTTCTTTAACTCCGACTCTCCATTTATCCTTCATAAAACCACATTTGCTTTTAGTCTGTGATTACCTCTTCTTCTTCTCTCTCTCTCTCTCTGCTCTCTCTCTCTCTCTCTCTCTCTCTCTTCGTACGCCGCCAGCCTTTTCTATTCCTGGCTCTTTCGTTTCCTCGATCGTCCCCCGATGCCGTTTATTTAAAATTTCCACTTCAGCAGGACTGACTCTCAGATTCTGATCGTAGGTTCTGTGTGAGAGAGAGAGAGAGAGAGAGAGAGAGAGAGAGAGAGAGAGAGAGAGAGGAAAATAAATAGCATTTTAGGTCGATATTAAATGAAAAGGCGAAAATGTAAACAGGGAATTTTGCCCAAGTGAAAGTGAAGGGCAAGGGGGAGAGAGAGAGTGGTTTTATGGTCGAAAGAGTATTAGCAAATGGAAACCGATTGCATTTAGCTTTACGTTTGATGTAGAAATTTTCAAGCATGTTAGAATCCACTTCTTATGTTTTTGCGCGCCCACACACGCACACACACATGTATATATAATTCAAAAGTAGGATTTCATATATGAAATGCTTCGGTCAGTATATTTGTGAAAATAAAAGTTTTTATTTTTATTTTATGTTTTACTGAATAATGTTATTTGCTTATGCATTTGTATTCCGTAATTGCTTTGTTTCCTAAAATGGCAATCTGCTTTTTGGAAACTTTTTGAGTTAGTTCATAGCCTTTGGGCTTGCAACAAAGAAGAGTATATGTTCCTTATGAATAATAATAATAATAATTAAGAGCCTAAGACCACAAGGAGTAAACCCTATGTTGATACTTATAAGCCCCGTGACTTATTTCAGAAGCATTAACATCCTTTACCCTTATCACTTTTTGCATACTCACCCTTACCCATCGTACAAATGCAGTCCGTTTAAGGAAGTAAGATGAAGTACCAGGGTGATCCCTCATTGCAAAATCAGCCTATTTTTCAAATTAAAGATGAAGGGTTTCTGATCCCGCTTCGAGGTACCGCGAATATCATCGGAAATTTCCGAGTGATTTTCCAATCATTTTCTCCAAATCTGATCGATCGTTCACCGCAACTTATTGGATCCCGACAGTTTTCCTTTTCCATTCGGTCATAATCTTTCTTCTGCATCTCCCCGGGTTTCTAGGAAGATCCGATTTATGTTCAGTGAAGTATCTGGGTAAAATAAGTATTTAATCACATGGTTATAACTCTTTCTTAGTAGCTTCAGCCTTAAATTTCACTTTTAGCCTTTCGTATAGTGTGTGGATCATTGTTTAAAAATCATGTGTGTACGCACATGCAATTTGGACTACTGGATATCAGTAATATGTAAAGTTCATACCCACTCCTTTGTTTTCTTCTTCTTCTTCTTCTATCTGACGATCGGTTGATTTTGGGTAGTTTATTTTTTTTTTTTTTTTTTTTTTTTTTTTTTTTCTCAAGTACCTAGGCAGTTATTTCTTTTTCCGTAATTTATTTTTTGTAGCAGGGTTTTAGGGACAGATACCTTTCCTAACCCCAAACTCCCTGATTTAGGCCTGGGAAAGATTACAAACATAAATAACTGCTAAGATATAGCAAATCAGTACACAAGTACTGCTAATAACAGCAAAGCAAAACTATAAACTAACAACTTGTGGTGAGTTCATTCCCAGAAGCAAATTTCTCCCAAATCACTCTTCTCTCGTTTTCCCTTCCTTCCCTTCAGGAGACACTTCGGGGGGCCTTCCAGTAAAGTCTTTGATCCTTTCGCAGGCTTTACCTACGGCTTCAGGCGTTACAATGAAATCTTTCCTTTGACTTATTTTACCCAACATTGCAGTTGGGTTACCATGTAAAGTAACAGAAGGCTTTTCCTCAATACCATCCCAGTAACTTCTAATTTGCTTCATTTTGAATATGTTGATATTTATGCTGTGGACCTTTCCGCTTAATTCTGTGCTTATCTCGACTGGTTATGTCATGCAGAGATATGCGAGAAGACTAATAAAACAGAATCACGGATAGTTTGTAATCTCTGAGGAGGAGGAACATTCGAAAATACAGGAACAACCGCATAGCAAAAATGCAAGAAAGAAAATGGTGTAAGCTACTTCTGTAAGCACGGTGGCCTAGCTGATGATGATTATGCTAATGCCAAAGTATCTATCTATTGTAATAAAATCAGAGTGGATCTTTCATGTTTGTCCAACCCGGAGGTATGGGGGGATCGGAAGGGTAGGTGGGGAATCATTCCCTAGCGGGTAGGTATGGGATTGGAAGGGTAGGGGAAACATGACACACCCACCCTCTTGCAACCTGTTTGTCCGCCCAGGTAAGGTAAGGGCGGGGTAGGTAGGGGATCAGGAAGGTAGGGGAGACATGACACATTCACCCTCCCGCAAATCTGTTTGTACGGCCCTGATGGGGACGGGGTAAGTAAGGGGTTGAGAGGGTAGGGAAGACTTGACAGGCAGCGCTGGGTTCCAACACAGTGTAGCGCATGCCATCAAGCTTGTATGAAAATATTTGCAAACGTTTATCTGTGTTTCAGTAAGAAATGGATAAGTATGGAAGTAATTACTCCTGCCTGTTATTTTCTGTCATCTTGTTATAAGTGATGAAGGAACTAGAAGAATGAGACGCATTATCGTCTCATCCTTGTCTGATCATCACCTCTGAGGCACATCCACATGAAAGACGTTTTCCCTAAAACTCTTGAGATCAAATGAACCAGAAAAGCTTGAAATAATTAGAACTAAAGGGAATTGCATGATCTTTAATTACTGGAGTGAGTGTTCCTGGAAACAGAAGTGCTTTTTTTTATGTTGGAATACCGTGCTGCAAATTATGCTCGAAATCGTTCAAACCAGTGGCAATTATCAGTATTAGGAACTTCTTGAGTGGCGAGTTCCGGGAACACTGATTTGATTCTTAGCGTGCGGGGAAGGAATTAAAAGAAAAAAAAAAGGGGGGGGGGATACAACTTCAGTTAATTGAAGAGAGATGAGGACCACACTGGGAGACATACTATGGGGATGGAGGTTCAAGGAAGAAGAAGAGGGAGACCAAGAAAGAGATGGAAGGACTGTGTGAGAGGAGACTTACATGAGAAGGAAATTGATGAGGCAAAAGCGCAGGATAGAAATACGTAGATGGAACAGCTCATCCAAAATGGCGACCCCATATTAAAATGGGAACGAGCTGGGAAGAAGAAGATAAAGAAGTGAAAATTTTCTCAAGAAACTTGAATTTTTAGGTAGCTGATATTTTGTTCTCGAAAAGAATATTTCCTCTTTATAATAGGCCCCGTAAGTAGGTGTGTCGTTAGTGCACCTCAAGCGGTGCTCGGTCCCTAACTGCAACCCCTTTCATTCCTTTTACTATACCTCCTTTCATATTCTCTCTCTTCCTTCTTGCAATCCAACCTCTCTTAACATTTGTTTCATAGTGCAACTGCTTTGAGGTTTTCCTCCGGTTACTCCTTCCAAACCTTTCAACCCTCAATTTCAGTTTCAGCGCTGTATGCTCTCATAGGTCCTAGTGTTTGGCCTCTGGTCTAAATTCTATATTCTATTCTACTCTTTGCAACAGGATTTAATTTTCTCTGATAGGATTTTTTATTTTCTTCTCGGGGGAAAAAAAGGGGGGAAAAAATAGTAAATTTAATAACTATAATTGGGTCCACTTTATGACACATCGACTGGGAAAATACCCTTCTAAAATAAAAAAAAAAAAAAATTGTCCATGGGTGTACATTAAACAACTTTTGTGCAAAAAAGAAATATCAGGAGCTATAGAGGCATTTGATTGTTCTAGAACTCGTGTAGATCTTTATGCTCCATTTGGTTTAGTTGCCAGATGCGATTTGTTAAGTATATAGGTATAAATTTACATAGACCATGTGCAACTGTTATCTTAATTTCTGATATATTTTTTGTTTTTCATTTCATATATATATATATATATAAAATATATATAATATATTATATATATATATATATATATATATATATATATGTGACTGGTAAAAATGTTCGGTTACAACAGAATTCCATCTAATAAAAGGAGCCCATAAAAACACCAAAATATAGAGAGAAAAGTACTATATTTCAGAGACTGCTGTCCTCTCTCTTCAGGTAATATACCTGAAGAGAGAGACAGCAGTCTCTGAAATATAGTACTTTTCTCTCTATAGTTTGTTTTGTTTTTATGTGCTCATTTTATTATATATATATAAATATATATATATATGATATATATATATATATATAAAGATATATATATATATATATATATATATATATATATATATATATATATACTATATATATATATATATCATAATAATATATATATATATATATATATATATATAGCTTGATGATGAATAATAGTGCCAAGACTAGGAAGAACATTCTTTAATATTACGAGCTTTCGAGGTTTTAAAACCTCATCTTCAGGCTGAAAAAATGACAAGGATGAGAAATCACTAAAAATTACATTAAAATGAATTGTCTGATTAAAAGCTTCAGTAAAAACATAAAATAAAACGAACATCACATACAAACTAAAAATTACAAATTACGAAAAAACTAAAACAAAGCGCAAATCATACAAAAACCGAAATAAAAATAAAAATATGAAAGGTAAACAAACTACACTCAAAAAAAAAAAAAAAAATAATAAAATACAATAAAATAAAAATAAAACAAATAAAATGGCTAACGACCCACTTTGTGTACCTACTATGAAACTATATGATAGCTAGTTGTTGTTCAATTCCGGTTTCATTTTCTTAATAAACAGCGACTCTGAAATTAAAAGGTCCAGTCTATTTGAGCAAAAAGACAGTACTCTAAAATCTAGGTGAGTGATAAACTGTGATCCCTTATGGCAGAAAATGGTGGTTTACAAAGAGGAAACCTAGTTCTAAAGGAGAGACCTCTGTGTTCCAAAATTCTGTGTCTAAGCCAGCGGGAACTGGATCCCACGTGTCGCAGACCACACTGCGAACAGGTAAACAAGTAAACGACACTCGAATTAAGGTCCACAGGAAGAGCAGGCTTCTCCCTCAAAAGTGATCCTACAGTAAAAGGGTTAGTAAAAACAAATCTGGAACTAACTTGAGGAAAACTATGCTTAAGTATTTCTTGTAACTTTTTTCGTACCAAGTAGCTACTATGACCAAGGAAAGGCACTTCAATATACTTTACATCTTTACTAGCATTACTGTACACCGGTCTGGGACAAAATTTCTCATGTAGAAAATTTTTTAGAACTTTGTAAAAGACAAATACGGGATAAGAATTTTCGGAAAAATAATTCTGGAGGAAGACCATGTCTTGATGAAATAAATTAAAATCACAACAGACATTGTAAGCTCTATTTATCATAGTACGTATTGAATTAAGTTTAAACAACTTTGGGGAAAAACTAAGATAATTCAATCCCAAGCAGTAAAAGTACTTTCCTATAAACGGAAGTCTCAAATTTACCTCTATTTCTGTGTACCTGAACATCTAAAAATGACAACATATTATCCTGTTCTGTCTCACAAGTAAAAGAAATATTAGGAGTTGAACGAGAATTAAAATATTCAAAAAGAAAAAATAAATCCGACGTGTGAACGTTCCCTAAACACAAGGAAAGTGTCATCCACGTACCTACGATAATACAAGGGTTTGAAAGCAACAGGGCATTCAGACATCCAAATCTTTTCACAATAACCCATGAAACAATCTGCATATACAGGTCCAAGGGAATTTCCCATAGCAACTCCATCTATTTGATTATATAATTTACCATCAAAAGTAAAAATGCCATCAGTTGTAGCCAATTGTAATAACTTTCGCAAATCTATTTTACTAAGTCCAAAAGTTATGTGGTTTTCACATATATTATTAAGAATAATTTCAGTTGTTTCTTTTAATGGGATATTTGTGAAAAGAGAGGTTACATCAAAACTAGCCATTACAACATCTTGGTTAAAATCGAAAGAACACAATTCTTTGACAAACTTGGAAGAATTTGGGACATTAAACTCACTAAAAGTTAGAGGTTTTAAAACTGGAACCAGAACTTTGATAAGTAATAGCTAAAAGGGCCAATTGAGGATATAATAGGTCTCACGGGTTTCCTATTTTATGAACCTTAGGTAGACCATACATATAACCGGGACTTTGGAACCTGAAGCATATAAATTACTATATGTAACTTCCCCAATCTTATCTCTCAAACTTCTTAACGTCCTATTTAATTTGTCTTCTAATTTCAAAATGTGACCCGCATATCTACATTCAACATCCTAAATTTTGTATTATCAGAGAGTATTTCATTTATTTTATCTAAATAATCAGATCTATTCATCAATACAACACCCCTGCCTTTATCTGGCTTTGTAATAACAATACTATCATCGTTCTTAAGATTACGTAAAATATTGATTCTGTCTTTATTTAACTGATTGTCACCCTCCTTTCTACGATTAAAATTTTTAAAAGTCTCATTTGCAATTACACTGAAATTTTGTTAAAAATTGAAATAAGGGTTTCAATACCACAAATGTCACTGTTTCTTAAAGTTGAAAAGAGTTTTTCAATCATGGAGTCAAGGCAAACTCAAGACCAAGAGAAAGAACATCCTTTGAGTGTAGTTTGTTTACCTTTCATATATTTTTATTTTTATTTCTGTTTTTGTATGATTTGCGCTGTTTTAGTTTTTTCGTAATTTTTAATTTTAAGTTTGTATGTGATGTTGGTTTTTATATTATGTTTTTTACTGAAGCTTTTAATCAGACAATTCATTTTAATGTAATTTTTAGTGATTTCTCATCCTTGTCATTTTTTCAGCCTGAAGATGAGGTTTTTATTTTAAACCTCGAAGCTCGTAATATCAAAGAATGTTCTTCCTAGTCTTGGCACTATTATTCATCATCAAGCTATATAATATATATATATATATATATATATATATATATATATATATATATATATATATATATATATATAATATATAAATTCTCCTAAGCTACCCTTGGGTCTTATTCCGATTAATTTATTGCAGACATCACTGACCCTTCGCTGTCATTGCTTTCAAAGGCTTCAGTAGTATTCTTAGTCTTCGTGTCGTTGGTCATTAATTTACCCCTCGGGACATTATTATTAACAATTATTAAACAATATTATGAATGATCACATGCCGAGAATTACTGGTTGCTTACAGTTTACCTTAAGCAGTGCGAATATTTTGGTTTCCAGTGTCTAGGTAAATATTTCTCACTGTTATGATAATCGTCGAGTAATAAGATATTTCAGTAACTGTCGGATAGTGTCCATTACTAGCACCTATAGCATTGTTGTGCCGATTCACATGTTATATGGGACTTATAAATGGTGCTTTTAATTTTCAAAATTCATTACACAGGTTGTATAAATTTTATTGATTATTATTATTTATTAGTTATTATTATTATACTTATTATTTTTAATCAGAAGAGAAGCCCTATTCATAATAGAACAATCCCACAGGCGCCATTGACTTGAAATTCAAGCTTCCAAAGAATATGGTGCTCATTAGGAATTAGAAAGAGGGTTAATGTCCTTTATAAAGGAAGTATATCAATTTTTTCGTTATAGTGACCCCGCTTGGGCTTCTTGCCCTTGTTTTTCATTACTAAAATGTTCAATTAAATTGAGCTGAAATCTATTTACGCGTTTATGAGACACTTTGACTATCCTGCTTTTATGAAGGTCACCAAATGACCTATAATTTTGTTATATGTATATCGATTGTAAGTCTGTTACGAATACTGCTTATCGTAGATTATAATTTGATGTTACAATTGAAATTATTTTATAAATACGTGGTAATTCAACTGATAAAGTCATTGATACTCATTGTCTTGAATTTGCTGCCTTTGATCACTTCATATTATGTTTGTTGCTAACTTTTTTCTGATGTAAAGTAATAGTCTTGGTCAATTTATCTGTTCCCGACTATGTGTACATATATATTGTACACAGTTCATCCTCGTTGGTAGGTGGGGCGGTAGTGCCATCAGTGCACCTCATAGGGTCCACTGTAGGCATTACTAAAGGTTCTTTGCAGCGTCCCCTTGACCCCTAGCTACTTCAAAATACAGTAAATTATCGCAAAGAAATAAACCTGCTTTATTTGATATAACACGTCTTATAATTTCATAAAGTTATACAGTAAGCGCTGAATGGCCTTTGGTGCCCCAGTGCTTGGTGTTACACCTAAACTTTATAAAACCAACCAACCTTGACCTCTAGCTGCATCCCCTTTCATTCCTTTTACTGTACCTCCGTTCATATTATTTACCTTCCACCTTGCTATCCACCCTCTCCTAACTTCGAGGTTTTCCTCCAGTTACACCTTTCACATCTATTTACTCTGTTTAATTTGCAGCGCTGAATGACCTCGTCGGTCCCAGTTCTTGGGCTTGGCCTAAATTCTACATTCCATTCCATTCAATTTCTATACAGTTTATCCATTATGTATGAAACATAGCCTGTGTTGCAGGATTTGTCTGCTGATCTTCAGTTTCTTTATGGCCCTCGCTTCTCTTTCTCGTTGGGGAAAGATTCCGAAAGCCTTTTGCTTTCTATGCCATTCCTTTTCGAATGAAAGTCAGGATCGTTTCTTTGCCAGAATGAAAGGCTTTGCAATTCAGGTCAAAATCGATACTCACACTAGAAACTTCAGGTTCACTTTGATTTTTATTTATTACCTTTGTGTCACCAGCACCGCTAGAATTCCGTTTATTATAAATAAATGTATATTTTTTATACTCAAGTGTTAAGCTATGAAGTTTAGCATCTAATATTTAATTCACTAAACGGTATCTAAATGAACTGCTCTCGATTTCTGCTCTCACCTGTTGGCGAAGGTTCATTGTTGACATTGGCACTAAATTGGGGCATGGCACTAAAGAATGTTAATCTTAAATCAAGGTCCCCAAAGGAACCTCAGCAATCCTGCCACATTTCCTCTTTTCTCTTTTGGTAGTAAGACTCACCGGGCGTTCCAGTTTTACCTACAGTGATTTTGAAAAAACTAAAAGAAAAAAATACTAGAAGGAATTTTAATTTCGTCCCCTTGTTAGTTTTTTCCTCTCTCCAATCCTTTTGAAAATTTCAGTCGCTTTTATCTTTTTGACGTATGTTCGTGGGTTCTTTCATAAGAGAGTAATGATTTTGCTTCATGATAATTTTTCAGTATACTGTCAGTCTTTTTGCCATGAAATTAGAACCTTTTTGAATATCCTGTCTTCATTCATTCACCCTCAAGTGAGCAAACAACATGAAAATACATTCCTTTGTTTGTTCACCGTCGTATTTTTTTTAATTTTTAATTTTTCTATTCTTTAGTGTCTCTACATGTCCCATCCTTTCATCTACTGTTATTTCATGATAGATAAGCAAACGAGAGAGAGAGAGTTAAAAAGTTTTCCTTTCATTCACACTTCATTTCCATAAACATTCTCAAACAGTCCAACTTGTGTCCACAGACGTTTATTTATTTATTTATTTAAGTATTTATTTATTATTATTATTTTTTTTTTTTGCCTTTTGGAGAAATCCTATTTTATTCATTGCTGTATATCTCACGTGATGCACATCTCACATCCTACAGTCGTCTGTAGGAGTATAATAGGCAGATGATATTGAATGGTTTTAATTAATTTACATGTAACGAATTTCAGCCATTATTTTAAAAAACTCTAACCTTTATCCCCTTGCATAGATGTTTAACTTTCAGTTATTACTTGTCTCTGTAAGAAGCTATTGAATAAATGAATCGTGATGCTGGCCATTTAGTTTTAATGGCATTTAGTGATTTTTTGAACTAGATCTTATTGTTGTTCAAATGGTTCAGGCAATGGCAACGTTTGTTACAATTCCGCACTCTGTTATGCATTACTGTTCATTGCCGTATTTATGCATAATCTTCTCTTGACCTCTATCTTGCTTGATAGTATTTCGAAGCTGCCTTCGATATAATAAAATAACTATGACAGTGACTAGAGACCAGAAGTGTCCAGACATCAAGCCTTTATTGGTCCTATTATACTATAAGTTAAATTGCTGTACATACGGGTAGTACAAACCTGATCAACACTATCCGGCCATGTCTGCATCCTCTGGCTAACAGACAACGGATAGTTGAAATTTTTAAGGTTTGGATTCTTACGTTTCTCCATTATGGCTTCCACTTTGTCCTTTTATTTGTTGTTGGGGAATTATATATTTTTCTGAAATTTATATAATTTCATTTCCAGGATTGTTTTCCAATAATTGATAACCCGTTTCTACTTTCAGGCTATGATCTCGGGTTTTCACCAAGAATAGATAACTTTGTATCTAAAATGTTTACAGGTTTTTTTGCCACGTAAATATGGTCATGTCGAACTGTTACTGCGGTTTTTTCCAAGTAGATATCTTCGTATCTAATGTTACTGAAGTTTTTACCAAATAGGTAACTTCATATCTAAATAGTATTGATGTTTTTTCCAAATAGATATCTTCGTATCTAAAGTTATTGAGGTTTATTCCAAATAGGTATCTTCGTATCTAAATGTTATTGAGTTTCTTTTTTTTCAAAATAGATAACTTCGTATCTAAATGGTATTGGGTTTTTTTTCCCAAATAGATATCTTAGTATCTAATGTTATTGAGGCATATTATTAGTAGTACGCTATAATTATTTATACCCTGAGCCAGTCGATGTAACGAATAGGAAAAACGAATTCATAATTTATGAATAATATTTAATGAAAGATCTTCGAGTAAATCAATACGTGTCTGAAATAGCCCTAAGAATTTTTTTTAATAGTGATGATTATGTTGTATTCTCTCCCGGATATTATCCCTCTTGGCGTTTCTCTCTCTCTCTCTCTCTCTCTCTCTCTCTCTCTCTCTCTCACACACACATCGAGGATGTTAGTTAAACCTGTAGGCCTGTATTGTATGACCTTGTCTCGTTATTCAAAAGAGAATTCATACGCATTTGCGGCAAGATACATTCACGTAATATTCACTCGCTATACAGTTACGTCTTAATCACCAGATTTAAAGTTAAAGGATTCACGTAGGTGAATTTCGCCGAAGCAATCAGTTTTCACTTTAAGCAAGGGCTCGGATAGTATCTTGAACCTGTTGCGGACAAAGGCAAATGGTTTTCACTTCCCCGGAAAGTGAAAGTGTTGGACAAGTTATTGCCAGTTATTTGTTAATCACGCTCAACTTTTAATTCTGGATTATTTCGTCGGAGTTAGTTGTACGCCTTGCTACTGATCTCAGTTTATATACTGGGCGGAAAGGTATGTTTTTGTATTGGTTTGTTTTGATTTACTGGCGACATGCAATTGTTAATCTCTCTCTCTCTCTCTCTCTCTCCTCTCACTCTCCACTCTCTCTCTCTCTCTCGTATATTTTTCTAATTCATCCATGTCGCTCAAGAATGTGGTAAACAAGAAAAAAAAATGGTTCCCATATGCTATTTTCCCGACTTGAAATTGTTCTTATGCAGTGAAATAAATAATGATAATCACCTACTATGAGATTCAGGGCCTCTGTAACACGGTTTTTTCGCAATAACTTTTTTTATCTATGCATTTTCATAAATATAACGCTTATTCAGAATACACATTATATCTACACATAAATTTTGACTGTATTCTGCATTACGTAGGTTGAATAAATTTGGTACTTATAATGTAAAAGTAACATTTTTTGCAGACGGGCCAACTTACTCAGAGAAAAGGTTTCGAACGCACTTGTTACGTAATTTATGACAGCATTTCTTCCTCTTTCTCGATGGATGATTGGCTATACGTAACGAAGGCTAGACCTCTGGCAACAATGACATAAAAATGTAAATACAAGCAAAGCAGTACACCTTTATGAACTCTGAAACCTCTCCACTGATAATTGTCATAATGAACAAACCAACAAAATATGTTAATAAATACAAAAACACTTCGATTATTAGTCCTTAACTCCCAAAATAAGTTTCCTAAGAAAATTACAGTCCACTTTATAGGTCACAATCAGATTGACAAGATGTAGGGAATAGTTGGTAATTTTCAAAAACATAGTAGACAAGCTTGATTTTGATAACTGCTATGTCCAATGTCAAGCAATTTTTTTTAATGGCTGTCTACCTATTTACTAAAAAAAAAAAAAAAAAAAATAGCCGTTACCTGCATTTTGGCTTTGAATCTTCACCAATAATTATTGTCAGAATGATGACTTCATGAGGCTCCACCCACTTTGGCCTCGTTATAATTCAGGATAACACTGAAGGCTGTCATGGGCATTGTTGGATTAGAAAATTAAACTTCTGGTTATAAAAACTCATTTCTCGAGTAGTTGCAAGAAGTGCTAAATGATCCTCAAGGATCAGAGCAGTTGGCCTAAACGTTTAATTCATGTATATTACTGCTATTACTACAGTAGTATTACTACGCTAGCACAGATACCCCACCCACATCTAAGTATCGTTCCGCCATTCATAAAGTCTTTTGTCATGGCCACGGGCTTTCTCTTGACTGTAAAAAGTTGCAAGTCGTAAGACTAATGCAGTTTTGCAACCACGGGGAAAATTCCAAATCCTGTTAGCCATTATTGACTGCTATGGGTTTCAGAGCGGAGGGAATAAGGTGAATGAGTTTCTGTCTTGTGGATGGGCGGGGCAACATTTCATCAAATGTTGTTTACCTTGCTTATGTAATGAATGTTTTTCGACTCTTGGCTCGTAACCATTGTCCATGGCATCGCTGGATAATTTTTACTCTATAAAAATTAAAAACTATCAGGTTTAGGTCATTGATAATGCTGCCAAAATTTGTGTGTGGGTGTAAAATATACATATGTCAACTTTCAGCTACATCCGATGCTTTGATAAGGAGCAAAATCCAAAAAACCGTGTTACAGAGGCCCTGAATCTCATAGTAGTTTATTTTTCAACGTACTGAAATACAAAAAAGTAACTAAAAGTTAATAAATATAGTCGAAAATTATAAAATAATATAGCAACTCAGGATCGTGAATATATTTTTCCTTGAGCTGTGTCGTCAGCATATTTCAGTTCCCATTTTCGTTTAACATTTACTTTTCATCATTTCCCTAGAAAAGTGTATCCATAATTTCCCCTTAGCGTTCTCCTGATAAATGTCAACAGAGTGTAATGTCCAGTAAACCTCGGGTCGCGACTTACATACACTTTTTTGAAGTCCAAAGGACTCTCCAGTTTGTCAGATGGAGGTCATATGCTTTTTAAATCACTTCGCTCTCACATATTTTGCTTCTTTCTTTTAATAGCATAGCTTCACGCAAAGTGTAGTATCCTCTTGGCATTTTCAGCACACGTTCAAAATAAAAATTTTGGGGTATCATCCAGTGGAAGTTCCGCTGCACAGCAAATTTTCTGTAAACACTCGTGCTTATTTATTTTTTTTACTGTTGCCATGTTGCGCAAATATTACAGATACACTATAACGGAAATATAATTAGTTTTGAATATTGGGTAATATGAAAATAGAATGTTTGGAGCTTCACGCTGAATCATGATAATGATAAATTATCTAAAAGGAACAATTTTTTTACGAATAAATTACAGTACCATAGCTGCCATATTTCAAACGGGAAAAAGATTATTATTATTATTATTATTATTATTATTATTATTATTATTATTATTATTATTATTATTATTATTATTATTCAGAAGATGAACCCTATTCATATAGAACAAACCCACACGGAGCAATGACTTGAAATTCAAGCATTCCGAAGAGTATGGTGTTCATTTGAAATAAGAACAGAAGCTGATAGGAAATACAGAAAGAAGAGATCATCTATTAGAAAAGAAAATATAGAATAGGGTAATGAATAAATAGTTAGAAATTGAATTGAATTATACAATACCTTGAAAATTGATTTTGGGTGGTAATGCGATATATCATCATCGCATGAACTCTTCAGGTTCCAATTGTCCTAGCATCCTCAGGGTGATTGCTCCAGTGTCCAGTTTAATTAGAATGCTTATTTTTTGTATCCAATATGCAAGAACACGACGCATTTTATAGAAAAAAAAAGTCATAATGAAAGACTTGCATGGTTGCAAATACGAGTCTGCCATGATTGAGTTTGTGATAATCTTTATTCTCATTCAGGGTTGGCAATGATTAAATCTAATGCATTAATCAAGTGATTAACTCATTAAATTTTTTTTTGGTTAAAAAAAATCATGATTGGTTTTTATTTCTTATTCCATTTATATATATTTTTTAATTGAAAGCAAACAAATTGAAAATATGGTTTGGAGGTTAATAAAAACTAATGCATAACTGTGCTGCATCTATATTTTTATATATATATATAAAAAATTGCAAGTACATACTCTAGGCCAGAACTGGAAACCTAAAAGATAAATCAATATTAATTCTGTCATAAAATACATTTTGAGGAAAAAAGTATTGAAAAAACATTAACAAATAAAGAAAAACCAGATAAAAACAAAAAAAAAAAATAAATCACGGTTTTTTATATTAAAAAATCACCAACCCTGTTCTCATTACGGTTTTTTTCTTCCTTTTTCTTCTCCTCTTCCTCGTTCGTAAACACAAACACGCGCATCTACGCGTGCAGCATCCAATGCGTAGAATATCGTTCTTCCGGTTTCGTTGGTCAGGGAAAATACACCGGGAGTTTGAAAACAGTCGTGGAAAGGGTGAGCGTCCGTTTCTCTGTGTATCATTTTCGACATGAAAAAACAAATCAAACTTCTCTCTCGAGTTTTATTTTTTTTTTAATTGGTGCGTTTCCGAAACCTTTT
Source organism: Macrobrachium nipponense (assembly GCF_015104395.2). Classification (NCBI taxonomy): domain Eukaryota; kingdom Metazoa; phylum Arthropoda; class Malacostraca; order Decapoda; family Palaemonidae; genus Macrobrachium; species Macrobrachium nipponense. The sequence continues at coordinate 89,447,736 of NC_087203.1, read as the reverse complement.
GTTGAGGGGGGAAGTTAAGCAAACTGTATTACCATCTGTGATAACCCG
>NC_087203.1:89435188-89442688 GCF_015104395.2 Macrobrachium nipponense | reverse complement strand
GTTTCTCCTTGCCTTGGGTTGACTATTCAGACTCCCGTGTCCTTATTTACTTCGTCCGTTCTTGAGGAGACCCGAATGCCTGGGTTTGCTTTGCAGTAACTTGAGCGCTGCGCACCTTGTCCGGTTTATGATAAACATCCTGCTTTCTTGACATGCAGTGGAAAAGACATGTCGCCTATTGTGTCTTTTTATATTTATTTAATTATTTATTTTCGAGTTTTTGGGTTTTGCGTTTTCATCTTTGCCGCCAGATTATAATGTCATCATTCATTCATTAGATTTTTCAGTTTTTTTTTTTTATAATGATTGTTGTGTGTAAAAAGTTAATATATATATATATATATATAATATATATATATATATATATATATATATATATATATATGCGTGTGTGTGTGAGTGTGTGTATGTGCATATGTATATGTATATATATATATAATATATATATATATATATATATATATATATATATATATATATATATATATATATATATATATACATATACATGCACATACACACACACACCACACACACACACATATATATATATCTATATATATATATATATATATATATATATATATATATATATATAATGTATATACATAGTTACATACAGGCAATAAATAAATAAATAAATAAATACATATATATAAATATATATTATGCATGTATGTATGGTATGTAGCTTATGTATATATGTATGTATATATATCTATATATGTATGTATAAAGTTTAGTAAATTGTCCATGAACATTTGGTTAATATTAATCGATTTCAGTACGTCGTAGGTTTATTTTATTTTTGGGTTCATTTCAGATGTTTTCAGGTCAGTCATTTTATTAGATATATATCGGTTAATATTGCACATTTGTTTACCACTGTATATAAAAGGCTTCCTTTTCAGTCTTTAGCCGAATGGTATATATAGCCTGTATGATTTCATAACAACCGGTTTGTTCGAAGAGATAAATATTCGCTTTAAACAAAAATGAATCAAAAGCTTCCATGGTAGTATACGTTATTTGTCGCTTCCAAAGCATTCGCATTACAAATAGTTTGGTGCTGGATTTTGTTGATTACCAAATTGCATTTTTGAGGTTATTGTCACATATGGAAAAATATCTGAGCACCGCTGTTTTGAAGCATTTGTGGCGCTGTTCGTTCGTATTGTTCACTTCACTTTTTAACTATGTGAAATTATTTTGCGAACTTTTGCGAATACGTCCTCTAACAATGCCGTTTTATTGCGTATGCCTCTATTGTCAAGGACGATTTTGTAACAAGTGTTTGCGAGTTAAAAAAAAAACAAAAAAAAAAAATAACTAGTTTACACAAAAGGATTTGCTTTCAAATCAAATTTTCATGTCTTGGAGATTTTTCGGTTTGCCTCTGGTGGGAAAGATGAAAGCAAGTGCACTTTTTTTTTTTTTTTTTTTTTTTTTTGTGACTTTGTAGTACGTTATTTCCTTCCTACAGTCATTTAATTTGCTTGTTGTTATACCCATACAGAAAACGTTATTCATGAAGAAACAATATCCACTAATTTTCTTGTTTTTATATCTGTATGTATGGTATGGTCATTTGCCCTTTACTAATCCGGTTTCTGGTCCTCTGTTCTGAATGTAGAATTGCTGATGTAACGAGTGGTTGAAACTGAAACATTGATTTTAAATACTCTCTCTCTCTCTCTCTCTCTCTCTCTCTCTCTCTCTCTCTCTCTCTCTCTCTCTCTCTCTCTCTGTAATTTGTTGTTTTATACCACCTATTCTTTCTGTACATGTGGAAGTAGTTTTGTAACTAATGGTCGAAATTCAAGCATTGTTTTTAACTCTCTCTCTCTCTCGTCTCCTCTCCTCTCTCTCTCTCTCTCCGAATCTCTCTCTCTCTCGTCTGTACTTTATTGTTTTTTATCACTTATTCTTTCTGTACATTTGGAAGTAGTTTTGTATCTAATGGTCAACATTCAAGCATGGTTTTAAGTCTCTCTCTCTCTCTCTCTCTCTCTCTCTCTCTCTCTCTCTCTCTCTCTCTCTCTCTCTCTCTCTCTCTCTCTTTAATGGCCTTCGCGTTTATTGCTTTCGTTACGACCCTTGGCAGGAAGCTCAAGGGTGACACAGTCGGACCATTATGGAAATGGGCATAATGAACAGAGGATAAATAGGGAGCCATTTGTCTGAGCCAATGTCCCAAACGACAGAGACATATGTCAAGACCGGTGTCATAAAACCTGTCAAAGGGACATATGGCTTGAGAATCAGTGGTTATAGAGGTGGATATTTCGGGTAATTTAAGGACAGAGACAATTGGACACAGTGTTACATAAGGTTGCATGAATGTTAAAGGTACACTGAAGTTAGGCAGTGAATAGTATATCAGTTTTTTTTTTATACAATTCCACCCACGTTCAGATATTTTTTTTTTTTTTTTTTGCTTTGAGACCAAATTTGCGTAGAGAGTTTACCTCTTCTGCATTTAATCTAAGGTTGATGTGCAAGTCTGTTGACATAAGCTACAAAACTTTCGTCACTATGAATCTTTCGTCGTGGAGATGACGGAAAATATTTACTTGATTGATGAATATAACAGTGGATGTAACATATTCAACTCGTTCTGGTAGGCTGACATGTCCCATTTTTTTATTTTAATCGTTTCCCACTTGCTTCCTAATATATATATATATATATTAATATATATATATATATAGTATATATATATATATAATATATATATATATATAATATATACTATATATTTATATATATATATCTATATATATATATTTATATATATAATATATATATAGTATATATATAATAATATATATATATTTATATATATATTTATATATATTATATATATATATATTATATATATATATATATATATATATATATATATATATATATCGATATATATATATATAATATATACCATATATGTAACTATATTATACTATATATGTAATATCTATATATAAATATATATATAATATATATATATAAATATACTATATATATATAACATATATTTTGTTTTTATATGTATATATATATATTAGATATATATATATATTAATATATATATATATATATATATAATAGACATATTATATATATATATGATTATTATATATATAATATATATATATATATTAGATATATATTATATATAAGTAAAAGAAGGAGTACCAAACGCTTTCTTGTTTTTTCATTGTTCTTTTAGTTTTTCCTGTGGCCTTGGCTAAATATATATATATATATATATATATATATATATAATATATATATAATATATATATATATAAATATATATATATACGATATACATATAGATCATATATATATATATATATATTATATATAGATTATTATATATATATATATATATCTATATATAATATATATATATATATATATATATATATATATGTATATATATATATATATATATATATATATATATATATATATATATATATATATATATATATATATATATATTTTAGCCAGGCCACAGGAAAACTAAAAAGAACAATGAAAAAAACACGAAAGCGTTTGGTACTCCTTCTTTTATTTTTCCTTGTTCCCTTGGCTAAATATATTGTCACGCGCCATATAGTGACTTGTATGTTTATTATATAATCTTATGTTTAGTAATATGATGCTGATGTTGAAGTGATTGTTTTTTTTATTTTTTATTTTTTTTTATATTGGGAGTGTTGGGTTTAGCTACTTTCTCGATTCATCATTTATTAAAAGAGGAAGTGGAAGGACTAATGCCATATCGTTCTAAAAAATACTATTCTCCATAGTGAATAGCATATCGTGAAAAAATATTTGTATATACGTGCGCTCATTCTTCGTATTCTTCAAACTGTTGATGTTTATATTTCGGGTTCATAGCACTCTCCTTACAAAAATGCCGTCCTTATTGCCATGTGAAATGGGTTCATAGCAATCTCGTTACAAAAATGTTGTCCTTATTGCCATGTGAAATAGGTTCATAGCAATCTCCTACAAAATGCTGTCCATATTGCTATGTGAAATAGGTTCATAGCACGTCACCTTACAAAAATGCCGTCCTTATTGGTAATGGTGAAATGTTTCATAAGCCTATTATCATGGCACCATGGTAATATTTACCGTGTAATTGGCAAAGAATCAACCTCCATTATTTTTCCTTTACATAGACGTTTTTCAAGACTTATTCATATCACTTGATAAAAAGTTTGTTCATATTCGGGCACCTTTCACAATCTTCAAACAGCTGCCTAAAAATACTCTTTGATTTTTGAAGCTACAAATCGTATTTACTTCTATCCTTCAATTATTAATTAATTAATTTATTTATTTATTAATCAATTAATTTATTTATTTATTTATTTATTCATTTATTTATATTATTTAGAGAGAGAGAGAGAGAGAGAGAGAGAGAGAGAGAGAGAGAGAGAGAGAGAGAGAGAGTTGGCTATCAGAAACTCTTCCCCATCTCTCTCCATTGAAGTTCCCTCATTCCATCGTCTTGTATTTCCCTCATGAAAGTCATCGTTGGAAAGCAGACTCAAAGGAGACGCCATTCCTCGAGTTTCAAACGTTGGTATATCTCTCTTCTTTCATCGCGCCGACGTTTATGTCTCCTCACTTAAGTCTGGGTGGCCAGCGCTAAAAAAAAAGTTAGCGTCACCCCTTTCTTCCCAGTCCCTCGTTTAGACTAAGGTCTTTCACTCTTTAACTTCCAACCCCCTCCCCAACCCCTCTATAGTCTCGGCCCTTCCCCCTACGCTATCTTTTGAGAGCTACACCTTCTTACCCTCTAAAGCACTTGTTAGGCAATTACTGAAAGGTTCTTTGCAGCGTGCCATCAGCCCCTAGCTGCAACCCCTCTCGTTCCTTTTTACTGTACCTCCTTTCATATTCACTTCCGTCCATCTGTCCGTTCTCTCCTAACAATTAATTCATAGTGCAACTTCGAGGTTTTACTCCTGTTACAACCTCCAAACCTTTTGCTGTCAATTTCCATAACAGCGCTGAATGACCTCATAGGTCCCAGTGCTTGGCCTTTGCTAAATTCTATATTCAATTCAATTCTTACCCTGTCTAAACCATAATTCATACCCCGAATTTTACGAATGCCGTAAGTTGTTCAATTTGTCAATTTATCCTTTCCTGCCCAAGTAACCTGGTTGTGGGAGCTTGGTCAGTTCACCCTCTTAGACACTCTACTTGCGCTCTACACTTAAATACCTATGAATAATGGTATTTAGTCTTAATGGTACCAGCCTCTTAGTGGCCTTGGTCAGGGGTGTAGGACTATAGTAGACTCACATCAGCCGTGCATTTGATGTCTAGGCCAGTCCCTTACGACGCTCCTGATTGGCTGTTGATAAGCCAATCACAGGGCTGGAAACTCTTAGTCTCTCTCGCGTGAGTTCACATAAGCAGGATGTATGTTCTGCCTCTCCTGGGGTATGCGTCTTTCAGGAGAGGTGGAACACACATCCTGCCTATGTGAACTCTCGAGAGAAACTGAGAGTTTCCAGCCCCGTGATTGGCTTATCAACAGCCAATCAGGAGCGTCGTAAGGGACTGGCCTAGACATCAAATGCACGGCTGATGTGAATCTACTATAGTACAGCTTATCGCGTAGGTTTTCTGATGAAAAACGAAGCAAATTACTTCTTTTTGTCCGACAGTCTATTGGTTCGATATTGGTTCGTGCGTAGCTGATAGGATATTTCACCACCTCTGCCGTTCTTTGCGTCCTCTTCAACGTTTTGGTTATTTGAAATTAAAACGTGAATGACAATATTACTTTTATTCTATTTGTAATGCTTATTTTTTAGTAATATGAATATTGCTCAGAACTAAGCCTTCGTATGAAGTTATCGCTGTTAATAAGTTTGGTACAACTCTTGTGCAACGTTAGTTATTCCGCTAATACGTCTGTGGCACTGTATCTGTTTTAGAATAGCTATGCGGATCGGTTTTTATGTTAATATATGTTTATGACCCCTGAACAAAGACTTAGAATTATGATTATATTTGTCAAAGACATTTATCATTTTATGTCTGGTTACCTTCTAATGTTTTCAGATTTTTTCAATTACGTAATGTTGCTGGCATTTTTGCATTGATATTTTAGCTGCTAGAGAATCTCTGTAATTGGACAGTTGTTCGCATTATAGCTCCATCATGGTTTATGTGATAGATGACAAAGAATTCTTGAAAGAAAAATGAAAAGTTTTCCAAGCCATTTAAGGTATTCTCATTGTAAATAAGGTTGGAATTTCAAATAGACAACTTAAGGTAAGAAGCAATCTTCATCTTCTTCTTCCCAGCTTTTTCCCATTTTTATATGGGGTCGCCGTTTCGGATGAGCCGTTTCCATCTATTTCTATCTTGCGCTTCTGCCTCATCAATTCCCTTCTCATGTAAATCTCCTCTACACAGTCCTTCCATCTCTTTCTTGGTCTCCCTCTCTTTCTTCTTCTTGCACCTCCACTCCCATAGTATGTCTCCCAGCGTGGTCCTCATCTCTCCTCAACAGGTGTCCATACCATCTCAGCCTCCCCTCCTGCACTTTCTTGATACTTCCACCACCTTAGTTGACCCCTTATGTAGTCATTTCTGATCCTATCCACTCTTGTTACCCCAGACATCCACCTAAGCATTCTCATTTCTGCCACATCCATCTTCTTCTGCTCTGCTTTTCTCATGCTTGCTGTTCCGTACCATACAGCATTTGCTGTTCTTACCACCGTCATTGTGAAATTTTCCTTTTAACCTAAGCGGCACTCTTTTGTCACAAAGAACTCCCGAGGCCGCTCTCCAGTTGTTCCAGCCTGCCTGTACCCGATGTGTTTTACTTCTTCTTCCATACTTCCTCCAGCGTTAACAAAAGATCCCAAATACTTAAACTTATCAACTCTCCTTATTTGCTCTCCACCAAGCTGAATACTTTCTCTATCATCCCCCTCAGTGGTGGTACACATATATTCTGTCTTGGATCTACTTATTCTCATTCCTCTGTCCTCCAGTACTTGTCTCCATCTTTCCAATTTCACTTCCAGATCTTCCCTGCTCTCTGCACACAGAACAATATCATCCGCATACAATATGTTCCATGGTACTGTCTCCCTTACTTCCTCTATTATAACATCCATCACTATGTTAAAGATAAATGGGCTCAGAGCCGACCCCTGGTGTAATCCTACTCTCACTTCAAAACCTTCTGTCTCCCCAACACTGCTCCTCACTCTGGTAAATACATTCCGGTACCATCTCTTGTAAGAAGCACTAAGATTACTATTTTGCTGGTTGACATGGTAGTCTCGTAATCTTTCGGGCCGGCGTTCGCCTCCCATCAAGGACGAATAAGTGGGACTGCCTACCAGTGGTTACCACCATGAGTGAGCGCCTCAGTGGCGTGATCGGTTTGGTTTTGGCCCGCCACCTCAGTGGTCCCGAGTTTCGATTCACGCATTCCACTGAGGG
>NC_087203.1:89417688-89427688 GCF_015104395.2 Macrobrachium nipponense | reverse complement strand
TGCTCACTTTTCTTTTCATGTCCGAGGCAAAATTAAACTATCAGACGAAGGAAGGTTCCTTTATGTACTCTTATTCTTGCATTCTGAAGATAGCGTGAATAGTTTTGATACAAAACAAAAAGAAAGTCTTATAGTAGATTCACATCAACCATGCATTTGATGTCTAGGCCCATCCATTGCGACGCTCCTGATTGGCTGTTGATAACCCAATCACAGGACCGGAAACTTAGTCTCTCGAGAGAGTTCACAGGGGCAGGATGTGTATGTTCCACCTGACCTAAGGGATACTTTTGAAAGTTATCCTTTAGGGAGAGGTGGGAGTTATACTACCTATTTTATGTGAACTCTCTCGAGAGAGACTGGAGTTTTCCAGCCGTGTGATTGGGTTTATCAACAGCCAATCACGAGCGTCGTAACGGGATGGGCCCCCTAGACATCAAATGCACGTTGATGTGAATCTACTATACAGGCGGTCCCCGGCTTACGACGTTCCGAGGTTACGACGCTTTTTCATAATTATTCAATGGAAAATCCGTCCTGGGTTACGACGCTTGTTCCGAGGTTACGACGCTGACGCTTCCGACGCTCCGAGTTAACGACGCTTTTAAAAAACGCATGCTATGATAAAAATCCTTTATAGTTTAGCAGTATATAATAAAATATGTTTTTTTGGTTTACATTACAACAAAATTTTGAGGTTATGATGATTTTCGACACTTTTTTTTTTCGTATTTTTTGAATTTTTTTAGTGACGCCGCATATGCGGAACTAGTTTGCGGGCGAATGAATACACTAGCTTGGGATGCGCAGTTTAAAACAGTCCAAAAGCGCAAATAATGAAAAAATCATTGCTTGTTTCCAGTACATAATTAAAAAAACTAAGTTTCTGGTTAGATTACAACGCAAATTCCAAGGTTACGACGTTTTGTTATGCTTTTAACGATACCTCATATGTAGAACTAGTTTTTGAGCGGAGGTGCATAAATTAATTAACGCTATTAAACTGTATGGTAAATTGACCGAACACGACCTCGGACGGTCTTGAGGACGCTAAGCGTAACAATACGAAAGGATGCCACTTCAATCGCGTGTCTGCCTGAAGTTCAGTCGGTTTGTGTGCTAAGACGTTGCTGAAATTCCTTGCCATTTTCGCAAATTTACAATGGCTCCTAAACGCCAAAGTACTTCCTCCGATGATGTTCATCCAAGAAGAGGAAGGTCATCACGATGGAGGTAAAATATGACGTGGTGAAGCGTTCAGAGAAGGGAGAAACTAACACCGAAAATAGGCCATTCTTTAGGCTTGAGCAGGACCACGGTGGTAACCATTGTGAAGGACAAGGAACGTATTCTGAAGCACGTTAAGGATGCTGCACCGATGACGTCAACGGTGATAAACGGAGAAGCAACGTAGCCAGAGCATTGTTGAAATGGAGAAATTGCTCATGATCTGGCTGGAGGACCAGAACCAGCGACGTTGTTCCGTGAGCTTAAGTGATCCAGGAGAAGGCTAGAGCGCTGCATGAGCAGTAGTGAAAAAGTTTGGCGAAGGCAGTGCTGGTGGTGAATTTTCCGTGAGTAGAGGTTGGTTTAACCGTTTTAAGGCTCGTGCAAATTTGCATAATGTGAAGCTGCAAGGTTGAAGCTGCTAGTGCTGATAGCGAAGCAGCAGAAAGTTTTCCAGGTGGTTTGGCTAAGATAATTAAGGATGGTGGTTACACGGCTGACCAAGTCTTTAATGTGGATGAGAACTGGATTATTTTGGAAAAGAATGCCAAATCGAACGTACCTTTCCAAGGAGGAGAAGTCAGCACCTGGCCATAAAGCTGGAAAGGAGCGACTGACTTTGCTGTTTGGGGCCAAATGCAAGTGGCGATTTGAACAAACTGAAGCCCTTGCTGGTGTATTTGGCCGAGAATCCCAGGGCATTCAAGGGCATTTTCAAGAGTCAACTCCCTGTGATTTGGAAATCAAACGAGAAGGCTTGGGTTTTCCTTGATGGTCTTCGAAGATTGGTTCAATGACCATTTTCGTGCCAGCAGTGGAACGGTATTTGACTTCAAGGGTCTGCCTTTTAAGGCCCTCTTAGTCCTGGACAATGCCCCTTTCCCCTGGTCACCCTTCAAATTTGAGCGCATGCACCCTAATGTGAAGGTGGTGTACCTCCCACCCAATACCACATCGCTGATACAGCCAATGGACCAGGGAGTAATAGCTAATTTCAAGGCTTACTACCTTAGAAGGACCATACGTTTTGCTTTGAGGGCCATAGAAGCTAACAAGGAGTTGACACTGAAGCAATTCTGGAAGGGCTACAACATTGCTGATGCAGTGAAAAATATTGCAAGTGCTTGGGACGAGGTGAAGACGACCACTTTAAATGGGGCCTGGAAGAAACTGTGTCACCAGTTTGTGCACAGTTTTGAAGGCTTTGACCAGGCAGAAGACGTCGAGACTGTGACGAGGAAGATCGTAGTCTAAGCAAGAGGCCTGAAACTAGATCTTGAACCTGATGATGTAACAGAGCTGCTGGCTTCCCATAGGAAGAGGAATTGTCTGCAGAGGACTTTACTTGAACTTGAACAGCAACTGATTGAGGGAAGAGGAGGCGGCACCAGAGCCAAAACCCAGGTCATTAACTGTGAAAGGCTTGTCAGAGGGTTTTACTCATCTGGAGAGAGCTTGGCTTCTTTTGAGGCAGAAGACCCTAACGTTGCCAGGTTTGACAAAATAAAACTGGAATGTTAGACTTAGTAACTTTCTACAAGGAGACCCTGAAGGAGAAGCAGACGAAGATAAGTGTGCAGTCCAGGCTTGACACTTTCTTTTCACAAGTCTCCAGTACCACCAGCCATCCCACTCCTAGTCCTGGTAAGGAATTCTGAACTGTTTTACTAATTTATGTGTTTACACATAGTGTACATATTAAAATGTGTCAATTTTTTTAATGTAACAACTAAATGTAAGAGTAAATTGTAACTTCATTAATTTTCATCATTTGTAATTTTATTGCAGAGTGTGACAGTTCCAGATCCCCCCTGTACCTGGACCCTCTGTAGCAGCCGTCCACCTGTACGTGTACAATCAGGTAAGCAATTTCATTTCTCTCATTTTCATGTTGGAAATTGTTTACACCCTACATACATACGTACACTAACTTACATAGTGGTACAATGTGTTTGATGTTGCATAACCTTATTATTTTTTTTTTTTTCATTTCAGAACCCCTTTGATAGTGACAGCGACCCAGATGACCCTGAGCCTTTCCATGGTTTTGATGCTCGCCCTATTCATCAGGTAAGGAATCCTTAACAAATTTGTATAAAATGTTTTATAAATTGCAATAGAAATTTTATTAAAAGTGTAAATATGGCTACAATTACATCCACCTTATATATTATGTACCCTATCATTCTTTCCAGATCTAGATGTTCCCTCATCAGTTGATACGAGTAGTATCACCTCTCCAGAGCCCAAATCAGTTGATACGAGTAGTATCACCTCTCCCATTCCTTCAGGTAAAAGAATTCTTCTTTTTTATATTGTACAAACGTATTACACACTACATATGTCAAAACCTAATAACATGTGCAGTAGTTACAGTAGTTAACTCTATCATTTTATATATTTGTTTTTTATCATTCCAGACTCCAGCACCTGACCATCCTACTCCATAGCCCAGCCACCCCAACTCATCTTACCATATGCCCATACCAGTTAAGCAAGCCAACCACTAGAATTTGGTAAGGACATTTTTTTTATTAATGTTTATTATTACATATGTAATAACCATGTTATGTATGTAACATACATACTATAATCATATGTATTACATTCATCATTCCAGACTGGCATGCACCTGTGACTTACATAAACCAGACCTCTACATAGCCTACATGTCTTCATTTTGCTGAAGGTAAGGAATTCTCAGTTGTGTTTAATGTTTCCATACGTGCAATAAATTTTGTGCACCTAAGTGGTTACATACTGTCCTTAATATTAAATTCTTCATTCCAGACTGCCCATCATCCTAGCCTGTTATCTGTGATAAAGCACACTGAAGTTAGGTTTGGAATGCATCCTTATCATGAATGCTCTACACCTCCACCTCCATCTCCCACAACCTAGGTAACAGCTTTGAGACTTACTAAAAGTTGGTAAGTTATGTAAGGAATTTTCTAAATTAAGTTTATACTACATGTTATATGTGATACTTAAACACTGCCAATGGTTGGGCATATTACTGTATGTTAATTTACTGCTGGCCATCAAGGAGGAATTACTGACAAATTATTTTTTGTACATTCCAGAGTCCCCTGAATGATGTATGCATGGGGCCACATAAGACTTTGTCCATCCAGTGTTTTTACATTTGAACGCAACTTTTTAAACTAAAAGTAAGGAATTAATTAACATACATTAACTCTTTTAGTACTCTTGATATATCTACAGTAATTAACATATTGCATTCACAACTTTCTGTAGTGTATATTTTGTACACTAATTTTGTTACTTTTCCCTTCCAGAACCAACATTTTTCACACAACTCCAGGTTGTTTACTAACAAATTACTACAAGTGTCATCAAGGGATAACTACAAGTAGAAGCACCATTTTTGGATGGAAAAACCCTTCAGGAAAGTATACGTATCAAATGTAACATGTAGTGTAACAAAGTATGAACAGTAAGGTTTTTACATACAGTAGTATTACATACGTACATAACTTTTTTTTACAGGAATTTCCAACCAAGTTTGATTATGTACATACATGTTATAAACCACTGTACGTATGGTTACTGTATGTCAACTACTAAACATACATACATGCCGTTACTTAACTTTGATACTTTTTTGGTACTTCCAGAAAACCGGACCCCCTCCATGATGCAGGCTATGGGGCCACATAAAACTTTGTGCCAGGGTACTACATAACATAGCACGACAACTGTAAACTACTACGTTTACTAAAGGTAAGGAATTATACATAGTAGTAAACATACATTAAGTAAGTTTTATACTAACAAACAAAAGTGACCAAGATCTCTCACATGGGATAAGTGATCAAGGTCCCTCATGGAATTACATACTGTACACTCCCTGCTGAACAGGGTGTAGACCAATCATTTACAACATGCATACGTACCAGTTGATATTAAAGAACCACGTTTATTGGTGCCATCTTAACTGTAGTGTAACGTTTACTATGCATAGAGTACTTACGGACAAAATTATTTTTTGTACATTCCAGAACCCCCTGAATGATGTAGGCTATGGGGCCACATAAGACTTTGTGCATCCAGGGTTACATAGCACGACAACTTTAAACTAAAAGTAAGGAATTAATTAACATACATTAACTAAGTTTTATTTTTACATGTTATATATGTGATATTAAACCACTGTATGGTGCTATTACTGTATGTAACTTACTATGCATAGAGTACTTACTGACATACTAATTATGTACATTCCAGAACCCCCTGAATGATGTAGGCTATGGGCCACATAAGACTTTGTGCATCCAGGGTTACATAGACGACAACTTTAACTAAAAGTAAGGAATTAATTCACATACATTAACTTTTTTACTCTTGATATAAACTCAAAGTAAGGAATTATAAACTAAAAGTAAGGAATTAATTAATTAACATACATGAACTCTTTTACTCTTGATATCTATAATTTACATATTGCATTCAGGACGCTTGTGTAGTATTTTGTACTAATTGTGTTTATACTTTTTGACCTTCCAGAGCTACCAGACTGGGATTTTAGTGTACTCCAGGATCTACCAAAGGATTAGTGTATACTACTATATACAGTGGGGGGGGTAATAGTGTTTAGTGTATAATCTAAACCTAAGGATTAAGTGTAGTACATTGTGCTTTATAGTGTCACAAGAGTTTTAATAAAAAAGAATTATACCTTCAAGAACCATCCTTTGGCATTGAAATAACCATACTACACATATGCAATACTTGCATGTCACACAGGTAAGGTCTCTCTAACTTTTTCTTAGTTTAAGGCATATTTCCAAGTGTCGTTCAGGCTTACGACGATTTTCGGCTTACGACGCGCCTCAAGAACGGAACCCCCGTCGTAACCCGGGGACTGCCTGTATACTAAGAGTTAACGTAAACGTATGCGGAGAGTTCAATTTCCGATTAGGAAACGATTATGTAAGCCAAAGGAGGTAAAGAGGATTTGTGGATACAAACAAGCGTGTTTACCGACAAAGTTGTCCCGTGATGTGGACCGTGGCTGTTGTTACAACATGTTCTTGGTACGGAAAGGTTCACTGTGTGCGTGGGTGGGCGCAGGGGTGGGCGGGGGCGGGAAGCTCGGTGGATTTTAGTGTGTCGACGGTACGTTTAAAAAAACTTTTTTGTGGTATCTCTCTCTCTCTCTCTCTCTCTCTCTCTCTGTTTAAAAGTATATTCAATGCAACGAAGCTATAACTTTTGTGTTTATGAGACTAACTATGCACACACACACACACACACACACACACACACACACACACACACCCACACACACACACACATATATATATATATGATATATATTATATATATATATATAATATATATATATATATATATATATATATTATATATATATATATATATAATCATCAAATTTCCACAATACTCAGAAAATTATCTTTCCCTAAACGAATTGTTAACATTTTCACTATTCTCTCTCTCTCTCTCTCTCTCTCTCTATCTCTCCCTCACATGGTGACCTAACACACCCATGCAAGAAATAGTACATTAAACACGAACATACCGTGTCATCAGTTTGATGGCTGTTGTGATACCATGCGGGAAGATGCCAAGACCGTGGGTAGGTTCAAGTGCTGTACCCCATCCAGGGTTCATTTGAGCGGTGCTTTAATATTCTCTTTAACTCTACAGAAGTGCTCAAAGAGACTTAAGTATTTCTTGATATACTGATCGTAATTATCAGTCTTTTTCTGCATCTTAAGAAAAAATGTTACCAGCGTCTCTGATCTTAATTGTCAGTCTTTTTCTTTCTCTTGCAAAAAAAAAAAAAAAAAAAAAAAAAAAATATCAGCGGCTCTGTAAGCAGGAGCCAGTGCTGGCATAATGCCCGCTAAATCGTAAATTGCTAAATAAAAAAAAAAAATAAATAAATAAATTAAAAATTAAAAAGGTATGAAACTGGATTATAAAAGTGCTTTTAGTCCGCATTCCTTATATGCCTCTTTCTGAGTTGTAAGGAAACTAATGGCAGATTCAAAAATTGCTCTCTCTCTCTCTCTCTCTCTCTCTCTCTCTCTCTCTCTCTCTCTCTCTCTCTGAGTTGTAAAGAAAATAATGGCAGGTTCAAATATTGCTCTCTCTCTCTCTCTCTCTCTCTCTCTCTCTCTCTCTCTCTCTGAATTGTAAGGAAACTAATGGCAGGTTAAAAAATTGCATTTGTTTTTCCAGAAATTAATGACCATTGTGTTTGTTTCACAACAGCTTGTGAAGCTAGATTGTCCCGTAACTCCTGAGGTATGTAAAATCATTGCAAGTTAAACATGGCTCAGATTATAATAAGGATCGATTATTAAGAATTTATATCAGATTTATGTAATATTTAATAGGCTTTTGGAATATACTATACTTTTATTGGACTTAGTGGAGAAATTGGTAAACATTATGATATGTGGACTTTTTGTGCCATGAAGACAATACGAAAGCGTTATCTTGCGTTTTTTTTTTTTTTTTTTTTTTTTTACGGGAAATCGATTCAAGTGAATGGCCTTTTAAACTCGCGTATCTTGGAAGAGGTTACCAACTGGAGTTTATTTTACGACTCATGTTTTCTTTCATGGTCCGTCCTGTCATCACGGGGAGTTTTTTTTTTTTTTTTTTTTTTTTTGGTTTTTTTTTCTTTTTACCTGGGAATGATGACGTGCGGGAAGTTTCTTAAGACAAAACTCGCCTTTTATGTTTAAGGAAAAGCGTCATTTATAGTTCGTTCTCATTGTTTACAGCGAGTGATAAGGCTTTTTATATCTGCCGAAAAAATTTCAGGAATCGTAAAGATGACTCCAAGTCGTTTATAAGAGTACCCTTTGCATTGTGTTTGTTTGTTTGTTTGTTTGAGAGAGAGAGAGAGAGAGAGAGAGAGAGAGAGAGAGAGAGAGAACAGTTACGCTATTTCTAGTCTCAACTCAAAACTCCAAATCGCGGCCATAGTTATCTACCTCAAGAGTGAAAGCTGGTGGCAGGTGATATTGAATCTTTGATAAATTGGTTCTTTTTGTTTTTTAAAGATACACAGTGTTCTAGAGAATGATGCAGTATAGATCGGTACGTGTCTGAATCTGTATCCAGGATATTTTCATCGCCTTTTCTTCTGTAGTTAACACTGATGTGTATTTGTAAGTAAACATCTGTTTCCTGCTATTTGTGAAAGCGCGTATAAAGGACGAAGAGTACCTGGTTCTCCTTGTTTTTAATGCGTCTTGTATATACCTGAAATAGAAAAGAATATGTGATCTAGGCTGAGAGGTGCAAATTCCGGATTTTCCTTTCTAACTTGATTCGCATAATATTGTCGGGGCTTATGTTTTGGTTTGTTATATATATATGGTATATATATATATATATATATATATATATATATATATATATATATATATATATATATATATATATATATATATATATATATATATTGTGTCGTGTCAGTTTTTTATGCTGCGTGTTTTTGGACGAAAAAATATGATTTCACTTGTGATTAACAGCTGATCTGTAATCACTTGTGGTTATGATGTGATTTATTTTTATACATTTAATATTTTAATATTTTTTCTTCGCCAGCTCTGAGAATCACGCCTACGTTTCAAGACTTGATTTATTCGAGCTGAAGATTTTGCCATTCATAATATTTTATGGCTAACGTTGGATGTAAATATGGTTTCAGTTGCAAATATCATGATTTATTATCTACTTCACAGCAAAACCCAGTTACCCTGATAAGTTGTGGTTTCCTTCATAAAAGAAAAATAAAGTTACTGTTCTACTGAGGAAAGAAAAAACCGATGAATGAAAAATTTATTGCTTCATACATCATTTAACTTTGAATGAAAATGAAACCCTCAGAGAGAGAGAGTAGACCAGATAGAGAGAGAGAGAGAGAGAGAGAATGGGGTATTTATACTCATATTTCATAGCATACACTTCTAGACATAATCTAGGACTATCCTGTGTATCGACCTTTATTGTCCTTATGCTATAAATATACTACAATATTTATTCGACATCAATCCACGTTTACTCGCTTTCAATCTATGTTTACTTGCCTCTTTTGTGTAGGGAATGTTCTAACATTAATCGGGTCGCTCCTGTTTGGTTTGTGATAAGATAATCTTCGTGGATAAGTAACTGTTTATGAATGAAATCCTCTCTCTCTCTCTCTCGTCTCTCCATCTCTCTCCTCCCTCTATCTCTCTCTCTCTCTCTCGCTCTCCTTTGTGGTGTATTGCGTCTCTCTTAAATTTTAGCTTGGCTTTCTCAGTATCGAGGCACGTAATGCGTTTGTAGTTAGAGGAATCCTGATTCATGTTTATAAATATATTATTTCGTTTTGCAAGAAGTAAATTTTCCTTCAAGATAAACTTCTGTCTCTTGTGTTTTCTTTATTCCTTTTTTTATTTCATCATATATATATATATATATATATATATATATATATATATATATATATATATATATATATATATATATATATATATATATATATATATATATATATATATATATATATATATATATATATATATATATATATATATATATATATATATATATATATAAATATATATTATATATATATAATTTGTATTTGTAAATGTCAAATATCTGTTGTGCTTTTTTAGATTTTTTATGAGTGAGTGATGATTTTAGTATTCTTAATATATAATTTCCAGCCTTGAGGATGCATCATGTGATGTGAAACGTCGGTGTAATAAACGATACTTGT
>NC_087203.1:89404067-89406567 GCF_015104395.2 Macrobrachium nipponense | reverse complement strand
GTAAACAGCAAACATGAATAATGATAATGTGTGTAAGGGTACTGGGAGTCTGTCAACAGGCGGCCTAGAGCATAGGATTCAAGTTTAACTTATCTCAAAGTCAATAGCAAAACCAGAACTTGTAGACAGAAAGACGGCAGAGATTAATTCCTTGACTTAATCACGTTGTTGTTTCCATCACTGACACCTCGTCAGTTAGAGACGTTTCAAAATTGACCAATGTTGACGTCAGCACATCTATCTTCCCATTACTATAACATCACCACCTTCATCTAACAACAACTGGGTTTATTTCATAACCAACATCAACATCATTACATCGCTCGGTTTCCACGTGGCCGCAATCCTCAATCTCTTTGCAAACTCTTCGAAAAATGATTTCGGGACGAGAACACGTCAGATATATGCATAATGAGGACTTCATTCCTGCAAAGCTTTAGAACTGCAGTTTCCTTTGGTAACAACGCCAGCACCTTATGTGTTATTCGTACGATGCTTATCATCTGCATAATTAGAAGATGGAACTAGGAAGCCAGAATGCGTACACATATACACAAATCTGTTACAGCGACACATCTAACAATAAAAACGATGATGAATAAGTTTGTATATATTGCACAACATTGATACGCCATACACACACATATACTGTAAATTTATACGTGTTTCGACAACATTTGAAAACATACTCATAACAGTGCAAATACCCACCCCGGCTATGAGAGATAATGCATGACAATATTCACGATCTACCACAAAAATATAGTTACTGAATAACAGTGAACATTCTTAAAGGTATAACATTAATCTGAAGAAATGTAGATTTTTAATTTAAGAAAACGATTACTTGATTATGTTTATGGTTAAGTAATGTGGACCATTACCTTAGATCCTGTTTTTCCCTCTGAAGAAGCGATTCTGAAAGTTAATTAACTACTGCTATCTATGCTCATACTCCTTTACAAGAATTGTACTATTGAGGAAAAACTACTGTTTTCAGAATACATTTATATAAATAGGATCTTATATAAATGAATGTTTGCCTGTCCTTAAACAAGAGCATACACTAATAAACAACCGCACGCACGGAGAGAGTGAGACGTTACATGTAAAAATGTAAATTGTAAATATCGCATTCACATTTACATAATGATTAAAGTCTTCCTGGAAATACAGCTAATGAGCTTGCCTAACACGTAAGTTATGATACTATAATTAAGAACCGCAGAATAAAATTAATATATCTTTTCACTGAGTGTCGTCATGAAGGATTTCATAGATGAACAACATTATATCTTTTATGGCCTATCACAAATATTTTCGGGAATGAGAACCAGTTCCTCTCATTTCTCAAATATTTTGAAATAAATCATGCGCTGATTAAAAAATTTATTATCCCTTGTCAAAGGAATGACTATAATAAAGAAAAAAAACTCAAGGCAATGCATAAATAAAATACATAAATAAATAAATAAATAAATAAATAAATAAATTATGAACTTTACAATTCACCAAGTAAGGCCAAGCAAGCGATTTAACGACAATATATACAAAGATATTCTTAACTGCTTTTTCCGCTGATGTTTTATACATAGGTAAGCCAGGCTTCCCGAAATATGCATCAAATCAATACTGAAGGTCAGAAATGAAATAAATACGCAAAAGCAATAGCAACTTGATATACAGACGGGAGAGTTCTGTTCCCGCATTTGTGTGGTCCGCCTTATAAATAACAACCTTCGAGGAAGACTTCGAGTGCAGAATCGCAATTCATTGCGCCGGAAAGGTAAGACAAATTGCAACAAATGCTCTGACAATAAAAGTTCATGATTTTCAAATAAAATGTTCTTAAGGTATTTTACAATTACAATGAAAGCAAATCATCTTAGCCATAGGCGTAAAACAACTAACATGAATACTTCCAGTCTTACACCGCTGTTAGGGACGAACAAATTAGATCTGCTTTCTCGACGAAGACAAGCCAGTATTTGGGCTATTAATTCTTTTAATTCTATTAAGCATCTGTCTGTGGAAAATAAAACCCACAAAATTATTGTGGAATTCATTGTAGAATTTAATTATATTAAAAACTGTGAAACGGTAGCTTCAGATATATAAAAAATAAATCATGCACAAAGAAAAAAGAGGTGGTTTGGGAAATGAGTACAGGCTCCTAAAAGCAGATCGCACCCCGATTACTCCCCTTCTCAAGCCGATCGCACCCCGACTACTCTCCCTCTCAAGCCGATCACACCCCGACTACTCTCCCTCTCAAGCCGATCACACCCGACTACTCTCCCTCTCAAGCCGATCACACCCCGACTACTCTCCCTCTCAAGCCGATCACACCCCAATTACGTTTTCTCTCAAGCTGATCACACCCCAATTACTCTCCCTCTCAAGCCGATCACACCCCAATTACTTTCATTCTCCCAGACTCACACCTCACCTAGCTGATGTGTATAACGTCGATGAAATTAAGTCAGGGCACAAACACGAC
>NC_087203.1:89391567-89399067 GCF_015104395.2 Macrobrachium nipponense | reverse complement strand
GCGAACTTTTGTCCCCAGAAATACACATCTTTAAGAGGGAATGCCTGGGAATCGAACTCGCGGCCATCGAGGTAGCAGGCCAAGATTATATCCATCACGCCAATGAGGCGCTTTTACGACATACTTAATGATGTCGAAGTACTGACCGTTTGGAGAAAGAGAAAACTGTTTTCAAGAACATTTCTTCGTTTTTTGGTGTCAAAATCTTACGATATATAAATATGAAGATTCTATACAAAATAAATTGCCACAGATACACTAACTAGAGGACAAAGTCTCTTCTGGAACCCCATTCCGAGGAAGGAGAGTGAATAGGTGACCACGCGACGGTTTAAATTTAGACAGTCCATCTAACCAAAGCAAGCTTCAAGGCTTTCATCCAACCAACATCCACGGCACACAAGGGAAACAATCAGGGGCCGGGAGGATGGGGGAGTAGGGGTAGGGACACTGTGGGAGGAGGGGGGGGAGTCCTGCCAGCGAAAACGGAGCAAGCAATTCCAGGAAATGTTCATCAACTGCACCAGAGGTCTCTGGAACACGAAGATGCTTTTCCTTATCTCTCACAATATCTAAGTTTTCAAATAAATACTGGTATTATGAAAACTAGAATAATGAACAAAAGGCAAAAAACCAAAAGAGAGAGAGAGAGAGAGAGAGAGAGAGAGAGAGAGAATTACTTACATGCACTCCCTGTTAGCTCTCTTTCATGAAAAGAAACAGAAAGACAAACTTCTGCAAAATAAGTCAAGTTAAAAGATATCTTGTGAAATGGAGGTAAGTCACCTTAATTAAGGAAAAAAAAATGTATTCTAAATAAAAAGACTTCTGGGATGTGACAATTCAAAAGACTTCGTATCTTCATTATTTTTTGATTAAGCAAAATGACTTTGACAAGCACAGCTAAATTTTATACTGCGAACATCAATTGCAAAACCAGTAGCTTTCCCGTTTCGAAATCGCCCATGCTCATCACTCGTGATGTTGCATGCTTGATTACCAAACATTTAGCTTTGCAACTAAAATAAAAATTTCAAATGCGCCTATCGTGGCCTAGACTTTTAGAAGCAAGTAAAAAAATTGAATAAAAAAATAGATTGAAATTCTGAGTAACATGAAACGATTATTAGATTTTATATGGATGATAAAGGAGATTCTTTGTCAAAACTTAGATGGGAATCAATACAATACAAAAATGGTATCCTATAAATGGTATATACATAAAGTACAAAAAAAAATGAAAAAAAAGAAATAATCAATTCTGCAAGTCCTACGAATCAGAAAAAAAGGAGTGACACGGTAAATCATCTACAAATAATGAAACTCAATTCCGAATTGAGGCAAGACACTCCAATCTCTAATGCTGTGAAGTGACGAGTTATTTTAATCGTTTGAATTTCTAGTCACCGTTCTAGAAGTCTTACTACTATATAATATATATATAGGTATATAGGTATATATATATATATATATATATATATATATATATATATATATATATATATATATATATATATATATATATATATATATATATATATATATATATATATATATATATATAATATATATATATATCATATATATATATATATAAATATATATATATTATATATATATATATATATATATAAATTACAAGTATATCAAAATCTTCCAAAAAAGCAATATGACTGAATATAGAAGTTTAGCCAAAGGCCAAGCACTGAGACTTATGAGATCACTCAGCGCTGAAACTGAAATTGACAGTAAAAAGGTCTGAAAGGTGTAACAGGAGGAAAACCTCGCAGTTGCACAATGAATCAATTGTTAGAAGAGGGCGGAAAGTAAGATGAGAGAAAGAGAATATGAAGGCGGTATAGTAAAAGGAACGAAAGGGGTTGCAGCTAGGGGCCGAATGCACGCTGCAAAGAACGTTAAGTAATGCCTACAGTTGCGTCGCATGAGGTGCACTGACGGCAATACCCAACTACGGGGTAGAAAAGCAATATGCATAACAGAACAAGCAGCATCCTATAAAACTGATTGAAAACTAACATCCCAAATTCAGTAACGCTGTTCTTTCAGCTTATTGTTGCATCTGAAAACTTAATATGTACACACACCCCGAAATGTATATACATATACATGTATATATATATATATAATATATATATATATATATATATATATATATATATATATATATATATATATATTATATATATATAAAAGTATATGTATAAAGAGAGAGGCCGAGAGAGAGAGGAGAGAGAGAGAGTAGAGAGAGAGAGAGAGAGAGAGTGGCGACTCCGCCAAACACCTTATTTCTGTGGGTATGAGCATAGACATATGGGTATGAGCATGGTAAAAGTGTCTAGATTTTAAGTTGCTCAATCTCTCGGGATACACAGCATCAAAGCCTTGCTGGGACTGCCCTCTAAAGCGCATTAAAGATGATCTAGTGATATCAAAATGGAGTAACAATTAAGGCCAGGTCCAGATAAAGAGAGCTCAACCCGAGATGCTGTAGGAGACCATTAAGTTAAATGCTTGATGATGTTTATTCACTGAGGTCCAAGTTTTACGAACTGAATCGAATGTCTAACACTTGCAGTTCCGCTGACAGCCGTTTCAACTTGATCCAAGTAAATCTTACGTACGCTTACGGGGATCTTCTATATAAATATAAATTATCTGTTAAAATCTTTTACAATCTTGCCATCGGAATGCCAGTCTGAGAAGAATATGCCTATGTTTGTTGATCTTCAGTTTACGCTATAATTGGATGTAACAGTCACCCACAAATAAATCTACTACTATATAGGGAGAAGCAATTTTGACAAAGGGTCAATGACTCTCTCTCTCTCTCTCTCTCTCTCTCTCTCTCTCTCTCTCTCTCAAGATCATATGTACAACCCTTGAAATACCCAAAAGCAAATGAGGCGGAAACCCAGATCCCCGTCTAGACACGGCCGGATAGAAACCAGGTCCAAGGGATATACAGAAAAAAGTAGTGGGTTTACACACACAAAAGAAAAATAAACAAATAAATAAATAAATAAAAAATAAAACAGATCCGTCTCCCATGGTGGAGGGTTTCAAAATATTGGGGACAACAGGAGCTCGAAAAAGCTCTCAAAAGTTTGGCTCGGGACGTAAAGGATACGATCACTGAACCCGTTCCAATCGATGTTTACTGATTTCCAAAAAGAGGTGACTTGGGCATTAGAAACCCTCTGGAGATGAATGACATTCACCTTGAAGTCATCCAGTTACTGGCTGCTCCAGGAGCAAGAGCCCGTGCCAGCACAAGGCTGGCTTAATCTTAAACAACAACAACTTTGAGTGGAGTGAACAGCAGCCTCGGCATGACCGAATGAACAATAACAAACGGGAAGAGTTCTTTCCACTTAGTGAGGCAATTATTCAAAATATGTTCCTATAACATCTTCTCTACTTTCTTCCATACTTTACTCAAATAAACCCCTTGGACTCGCTCAGGGTAAATAAAAATGATGTTCCTATAACATCATCTCAACTTTCTTCCATACGTGGACCAAAATAAAACCCATAGGCTCACTTAGAGCAAATAAAAATGATGTTCCTATAACATCATCTCTACTTTCTTCCATACTTTACCTAAATAAACCCCATGGACTCGCTTAGAGCAAATAAAAATGTTTTGATTGTTTTACCTTCATGACAATACGACCGCGGTTCCATTTTGAAAATAAGTTTACAACTCCCATATCACTTGCTTTCGTTCTCTGTCGTTATTAATATTAGTAGCCTATCATCGGTACTATTTTAGTTTTTCTTATTCATGTTTACAGCTTTCATCTTTTGTTTACCGTTTGTTTCATCATTCTTATTATTCATTGAATGCATTCATTTATGCAATTCAATATTCTGGTATACGTCTATTAATATCTAAAATAGAA
This sequence comes from Macrobrachium nipponense, assembly GCF_015104395.2. Classification (NCBI taxonomy): domain Eukaryota; kingdom Metazoa; phylum Arthropoda; class Malacostraca; order Decapoda; family Palaemonidae; genus Macrobrachium; species Macrobrachium nipponense. The sequence goes on along the minus strand of NC_087203.1, from coordinate 89,395,144 downwards.
GTAAGTATAAGGAATACACACACACACACACTATATATATATATATATATATATACTATATATAATATATATATATATAGATATATATATATTTAATATATATATATATATACTATATATATATATATATATATGATGATGAATAAGGAAAACAACACAAGAGACAAGTATATTTTTAAGGAAAATTTGTCCTTACGGGTTTTCTGTACTTAATGCGAAACGAATACATATTCATAAACAATAATCAGGATTCCTCTTACTACAAACGCAGAATGTGGCTCGAATACTGAAGAGCCAAGCTAAAATTTAAGAGAGACTGGCAATACACCGCAAAGAAGAAAGAGAGAGAGAGAGAGAGAGAGAGAGAGAGAGAGAGAGAGAGAGAGAGAGAGAGAGAGAGAGTTTCATCATAAACAGTTACTTTCCACGAAGCATTATCTTATCACAAACCAAACTGGAGCGACCCGATTAATGTTAGAGCATTCCCTACACAAAGGAGGAAATAAACATAGATTGAAAGCGAGTAAACGTGGATTAATGTCGAATAAATATTGTAGTATATTTATAGCATAAGGACAATAAAGGTCGATACACAGGATAGTCCTAGATTATGTCTGAAGAAGTATGCTATGAAAATTAGTAGAAATACTCCATTCTCTCTCTCTCTCTCTCTCTCTCTCTCATCCTCTCTCTCTCTCTCTCTGATGGGTTTAATTTCATTCAAAGTTAAATGATGTATGAAGCACTAAATTTTCATTCATCGGTGTTTTTATTTCCTCAGTAGAACAGTAACTTTATTTTTCTTTGTTGAAGGAAGCCACAACTTATCAGGGTAACTGGGTTTTGCTGTGAAGTAGATAATAAATCATGATATTTGCAACTGAAACCATATTTTACATCCAACGTTAGCCATAAAATATTATGAATGGCAAAATCTTCGACTCGGAATAAATCAAGCCTTGAAACGTAGGCGTGATTCTCAAACCTGGCGAAAAAAACTATAAAATATACATCACATCATAACCACAAGTGATTACAGATCAGCTGTTAATCACAAGTGAAATCATATTTTCTGTCCAATAACACTCAGCATAAAAACTGACATAATGTAATATAATATATATATATATATATATATATATATATATATATATATATATATATATATATATATCTATATATATATATATATATATATATATCTATATATATATATATTATTATATATATATATATATATATATATATATATATACCATATATATATATATATATATATATAAACACTATATATATATATATATATATAATATTATATATATATATATATATACGCATATACTATATATATATATATATCTATATATATATATACGCATATATATATATATAGATATATATATATATATCTATATATAGTATACATATATAAAACAAACAAAACTAAGCCCGACAAAATTATGCGAATCAAGTTAGAAAGGAAATCCGAATTTGCACCTCTCAGCCTAGATCGCATATTCTTTTCTATTTCAGGTATATACAGACGCATTAAAAACAAAAAAGAGCCAGGTACTCATTCGTCCTTTAAACGCGCTTTCACAAATAGCAAGAAACAGATGTTTACTTACAAATACACATCAGTATTAACTACAGAAGAAAAGGCGATGAAAATATCCTGGATACAGATTCAGACACGTACCAATCTATACTGAATCATCCTCTAGAACACTGTGAATCTTAAAAAACAAAAAGAACCAATTTATCAAGATTCAATATCACCTGCAACCAGCTTTCACTCTTGAAGTAGATAACTATGGCCGGGATTTGGAGTTTGAGTTGAGACTAGAAATAGCGTAACTGCGTCTCTCTCTCTCTCTCTCTCTCTCTCTCTCCTCTCTCTCTCTCTCTCTCTCTCTCTCAAACAAACACAATGCAAAGGGTACTCTTATAAACGACTTGGAGTCATCTTTACGATTCCTGAAATTTTTGCGACAGATATAAAAAGCCTTATCACTCGCGGTAAACAATGAGAACGAACTATAAATGACGCTTTTCCTTAAACATAAAAGGCGAGTTTTGTCTTAAGAAACTTCCCGCACGTCATCATTCCCAGGTAAAAAGAAAGAAAGAAAGAAAGAAAAACTCCCCGTGATGACAGGACGGGCCATGAAAGAAACATGAGGTCGTAAAATAAAACTCCAGTTGGTAACTGCTTCCAAGATACGCGAGTTTAAAAGGCCATTTACTTGAATTATTAAATATTACATAATGTGATATAAATTCTTAATAATCGATCCTTATTATAATCTGAGCCATGTTTAACTTGCAATGATTTTACATACCTCAGGAATTAGGGGACAATCTAGCTTCACAAATGTGAAAACAAACACAACTGGTCATTAATTTCTGGAAAAACAAATGCGCAATTTTTTAACCGGCCATTAGTTTCCTTACAACTCAGAGAGAGAGAGAGAGAGAGAGAGAGAGAGAGAGAGAGAGAGAGAGAGAGCAATATTTGAACCTGCCATTATTTTCTTTACAACTCAGAGAGAGAGAGAGAGAGAGAGAGAGAGAGAGAGAGAGAGAGAGAGAGAGAGAGAGGCGAGCAATTTTTGAATCTGCCATTAGTTTCCTTACAACTCAGAAAGAGGCATATAAGATTGCGGACTAAAAGCACTTTTATAATCCAGTTTCATACCTTTTTATTTTATTTATTTTATTTTTTTTGTGTTTAGCAATTTACGATTTAGCGGGCATTATGCCAGCACTGGCTCCTGCTTACAGAGCAGCTGGTGTGTTTTTTTTGTTTGCAAGAAAAAGAAAAAACTGACAATTAAGATCAGAGACGCCGGTAACATTTTTTCTTAGATGCAGAAAAAGACTGATAATTACGATCAGTATATCAAGAAATACTTAAGTCTCTTTGAGCACTTCTGTAGAGTAAAGAGAAGAAATTTAAAGCTACGCTCAAATGAACCCTGGATGGGGTACAGCACTGAACCTACCCACGGTCTTGGCATCTTCCCCGCATGGTATCATAACAGCCATCAAACTGATGACACGGTATGTTCAGTGTTTAATGTAGTATTTCTCGCATGGGTTGTGGCAGGTCACCATGCTGAGGAGAGAGAGAGAGAGAGAGAGAGAGAGAGAGAGAGAGAGAGAAATAGTCAAATGGTAACCATTCGTTAGGGAAAGATGATTTTTCTGAGTATTGTGGAAATTTGATGATTATTATATATATATATATATATATATATATATATATATATATATATATATATATATATATATATATAATATAATATATTATATGCATAGTTAGTCTCATAAACACAAAAGATATAGCTTCGTTGCATTGAATATACTTTTAAACTGAGAAAGAGAGAGAGAGAGAGAGAGAGAGAGAGAGAGAGAAAGAGATGCCACAAAAACGTTTTTTTAAACGTACCGTCGACGCACTGGAATCCACCCCGCTTCCCGCCCACGCGCCCACCCACGCACACAGTGAACCTTTCCGTACCAAGAACATGTTGTAACAACAGCCACGGTCCCAATATGCAACTTTGTCGGTAAA
>NC_087203.1:89379067-89386567 GCF_015104395.2 Macrobrachium nipponense | reverse complement strand
TCTTGCATCAACCTTCTCCTTTACACGCTGGCACCTTCAGGAAGACCTTCTGAAACAAATTCACTTATATCCTTCTGTTAGAATCCTAACAAACACAAAAAACAAGCTCGCTAACAGACAAACAAACAAACAGACTAGAAAAAATATATACAACCTCTTGTAGAATCAATAACACAAAAAACAAAACTTGCTAACAGAAACAAACAAACAGACCGGAAAATATTTATACAAACTCTTGTAGAATTCTAAACAAAACACAAAAACAAGCTCCATAATAGAGGCATAAACAAACAAGCCAGAAAAAAAAATAAATATAACCTCTTGTAGAATCCTAACAAACACAAAAACAAGCTTGCTAACGATTGAACAAACAAATAGACCAGAACAAAAAATATATATAACCTCTTGTAGAATCCTACCTAACAAACACAAAAACAACCTTGCGCCTCGCTAACAGAGGAACAAACAAACAGACCGGAAAAAAAAAAAAATATATAGGTAACCTCTTGTAGAATCCTCACTAACACAAAAACAAGCTCTATAAACAGATAAACAAACAAACGGACTGGAAATATATATATATATATATATATATATATATATATATATATATATATATATATATATATATATATATATAATCAATCTCTTGTAGAATCCAAACAAACACAAAACAAGCTCGCCAACAGAGAAACAAATACAGCATATTATATATATATATATAATATATATATATATATATATATATATATATATATATATATATATATATATATATACCATATATATAAATCCTAGGATTATAATTAATGATATATTTAATAACATAATGTAATGCGCTGTGACCTTTTTGGAATGTAGAGAACAGAGCCGAAGCAATGACCCCAAGAAAAGCTGATAAATGATTTCTGTGATGGCGTGATATGAAAACGGCATAGTTAGGCGAGTCAATGTTCGTCAGTTCATAGGTCTTTGTTCAAAGTGCCTTTGGGAAACTGGCTGCAACCAGTAACATGGGGCGTTAAAAAGTTTGTGTGCATTCGTATGTGTGTGTGTGCCTCTTCCTTTGATAATGTATCACCACCCAAGTCTATGGGGAGACTTGCATAGAGATCCGAAGGAGGAAGGCAAGCTACGATGGCGGTGCCTAAGTGTTTGTTTATTAGTGAGTGAGATATTCCGGCTGCATGGGTGAAGTTGAATTACTTTAGCCAAGTTGAATTACTTTGGCCAAAGGATGGCTTTGTTTGATATCTTGTAAGATGTTCCATTTTGTTATTAACTTTGTCTTTAAACTTATGTGCACTTACGATGTGTTTCTCGTGTCTTTGAAACAGACTATTCTCGCGAGGAACTATGTGTTCTGGCAAAGGGGGACCGGGAGTCCTAGGGGGCGGGGGGACCGACGGGTCCCAATGAGAGAATAGGGACAATTGGTGCACAAATTACTGTTTTAGACATTTTAATGTAGACATAATGTTGGGGGTTTAACTGAGTTAAGTTAGTCAGTAAGACTTGGATCATTATCTTTCCATTGTTAAATAAATGTATTTTTGTAATGCAACTCTCTCATTTGATTACCTATTAGAATGGAGAGAAAGAGAAGCCGCGAGCCGTTGGCCGCTTGGAGAGAGAGAGAGTTGTGTGTCGGTATGCCTGACGCTCGGAGTTACACGTTTACCAAATAAATAACGAGGTTCATATCCTCGTTTAACAGGTGGTGGGGGCAGATTGAATATCCATACATATATAACCTCTTGTTGGAGGTAATAGTAATCGAGAAAAGCTCATCAGAAACCAAGAAAAAAGTATCTTCATCAGAGCTTTTTAACCCTTCAAACGCCGGAGCGGTAAATAAAAAAATGACTCCCGTATGCCGGAGGGGTTTGAGATGAGCGCGTAAGCGGAAAAATATTTTTTTCAAAAAATCACAGCGCGCTTAGTTTTCAAGATTAAGAGTCATTTTTGGCTCCTTTTTTGTCATTGCTTGAAGTTTAGTATGCAACCATCAGAAATGAAAAAAAATTATCATTATCATATAAATAATGCGATATATGATAGCGCAAAAACGAAATTTCATATATAATTGTATTCAAATCGCGCTGTGCGCAAAACGGTTGAAGGTAACAAGTTACTTTTTTTTCGTTGTAATGTGCACTAAATTGCGATCATTTGATATTTATAACACATTGTAAACGATAAAAGCAACACAAAGAGAAAACAGATCTATCACAAAATAATGCATGAATTCGTAACGCGCTTACGTAAACATATTTTTTTCAAAAATTCACCATAAATCTAAATATTGTCCCTAGAGACTTCCAATATGTTTCAGAATGAAGACAATGATTGAATATACTATACTGTAAGAATATTAGCTTACAATGCAGTTTTCGACCATATCTGACGAGCTAAAGTTGACCGAATGTCGAATTTTTCATATATATATTTTTTTATATGCAATTATTTCGGAAATAAGAAAAGCTACAACTTTCAAATATTTTTCGTTTTATTCTACATGAAATTGCAACACATTTTCATATATAAAACTCTATGAAATGCCTAATATGAAACGGAGCAAATATTCCGAGAATGGGACTTACCCATTTCGGAGATTTGTGGCGGAGATCCGCGCGCGGAGGGAAGGAAAAGTTTTTTTTAAAAATTCATTCCCATAAATTTAAATATTGTTTGCTAGAGACTTCGAATTTGTTTCACGATGAAGATAAATGACTGAATATTACTAGACTGTAAGAGTTTTATCTTACAATGCGTTTTTCGACCATTTCGGTAGAGTCAAATTTGACCGAACGTGGTTTTTTTTCTATTTATCGTGATTTATATGCAAATATTTCGAAAATGAGAATAGCTACAACCTTCAACTATTTATTGTTGTATTATAACATGAAATTGCGCACATTTTCATATATAAAACGTTATGTAACGGCTAATTTAAAATGGTGCAAACATTACCACAATCGCACGTATGATTTTTTCGGAAGAGTTACCGCGCGGACGTAAAGAAAATGTTTTTTTTTTCATAAATTCACCATAAATCGAAATATTGTGCTAGAGACTTCCAATTTGTTGCAAAATGAAGTTAAATGCTTGAATATTACTAGAATATAGGCGTTTAGCTTACAATGCGTTTCGACCATTTCGGTAGAGTCAAAATTGACCGAAGGTTGAAAATTTGTCACTTATCATTTTTTATATGAAAATATTTCGAAATTGATAAAAGCTACAACCATGGGTTGTTTTTAGTTGTATTGTGCATGAAATTTCGCACATTTTCATATATAAAACTTTATTGTAACGGCTAATTTAAAATGGTGCAAACATTACCACAATCGCATGTATGATTATTTTCGGAAGAGTTACCGCGCGGACGTAAGGAAAAAGTTTTTTCATAAATTCACCATAAATCGAAAATCTTGTGCTAGATATTCCAATTAGTTGCAAAATTAAGTTAAATGATTGAATATTACTAAAATATAAGAGTTTTAGCTTACAATTGCGTTTTTCGACCATTTCGGTAGAGTCAAAGTTGACCGAAGGTTGAAATTTTGGCACTTATCGTTATTTATATGAAAATATCTTAAAACTGATAAAAGCTACAATCATGAGTATTTTTGTGTTGTATTCTACATAAAAATGCGCACATTTTCATATATAATACTCTATGTAACGGCTAATTTAAAATGGTACAAAAATTATGTCAAAGTGACGAAATAATTTCAGAGATGTGTCACAGATACTTTTTAGTGCGGCAAGAAAAGAAATTCGCGCTTGCGCGCCTGCGTAACGATTGTAAACAAAACAACACCTTGATCCGTGAACTCCCAGCATCCCCCAAGGCGCGTGATTCAAGAGTTTTCGGCTGGTAGGCCTAAAAAGTATTTTTCCGCGAATTTTAAAAACTTTTGTATGTCGACGTAAAATACGTCCAGTCGGCACCCAAGAGACAAAAAATGTCGACGTAAAATACATCCAGTCGGCGTTTAAGGGTTAATCATCCGGTAGTGTAGGCCACTCTAATTAATTGGGGTTTCGAACTGCCACAGGCCTTAAGCCGTTTTCAATTTCGTTTTCTTTTCCTTTCAAAATCCCATTCAGTCTTTATTGTTCATTTTTTTTTTTTTTTTGCTAGTTCTAACTGACTCTGATCAATTTGAATAATTTTCAGTTACTGTGAATGTAACATATTCCTTAAATTTACCATCGAATTTCACATCATTAACCTCTTTGTAGTTAATATTATAATATTTAATTCAAGACATCAGTAAACTTTCTACAAACAACATAGCTGCACTAGTAATATTAGAAGTAATTTACATACATGTTTGGAAGCAGGCATATGATCAATTAGCTTACATCAACAAAACAAAAACCCCTTAACAAAGTCAAAGTCGTCAGTTTCAGTCCTCCTCCCCCGAGCTACTGCATCTCGGGCGGGACGTCAGCCAGGTAACTTCAAACTCCCTACCATGACGTCACTCATGGAGGTTTGTTTGTGTTTTTGTTTGTATGGTGTTTTTTACGTTGCATGAAACCACTGGTTATTCAGCAACGGGATCAGCGGTTTTACGTGACTTCCAAACCACATCGAGAGTGATCTTCTATCATCAGAAATACACATCTCTGACCCCATCAATGGAATGGCCGTGAATCGAACTCGCGACCACCGAGAGTGGTGGGCCTAGACCAAGCCGATCACGCCACTGAGGCGCTCAATCATGATGGTAACCACTGGTAGACAGCCTCACTTATTCGCCCCTTACGGGAGGCGAACGCAAACGCCGCCGTCCTCGAGATTACGAGACCAGCATGGTTTAACCCAGCAAAACAGTTATCTTATTTTAAGTAGTCTATTTGAAATTTCAAACTTATTTACAATGAGAATACCTTAAACGGCTTGAAAAGTGTTCGCTTTTCTTTCGTGAATTCTTTGTCATATTCATCTGTCACACAAACCATGATGGAGCTATAATGCGAACAACTATCCAATTACAGAGATTCTCTAGCAGCTAAAACGGAAATTGAAAGTAAAAGGTTTGAAGGTGTAACAGGAATAAAACCTCGAAGTTGCACTATGAATTAATTGTTAGGGGAGGACGGAAAGTAAGATGGAAGGAAGTGAATATGAAAGGAAGTACAGTAAAAGGAAAGAGAGGGGTTGCAGCATAGTAGCTGATGGCACGCTGCAAAGAACCTTCAGTAATGCCTACAGTGCTTTAGAGGGTAAGAGGAGCTGTCAAAACACAGCGTAGGGGAAAGGGCGGTCGTAAAGAGGGGAGGGGGGCCGGGGGGTGGGAGACATAAACGACGGCATGAGAGAAGAGAGAGACATACCACCGTTTGAAACTCGAGGAATGGCGTCTCCTTTGAGTCGGCATTCCAATGATGACTTTCATGAGGGATATTGCAAGACGATAGAATGAGGGAACTTCAATGAAGATAGATGGGGAAGAGTTTCTGATAGCCAACTCTCTCTCTCTCTCTCTCTCTCCTCCTCTCCTCTCTCTCTCTCTCTCTAATCAAATAAATAAATAAATAAATAAATAAATAATTGAAGGATAGAAGTAAATACGATATGTAGCTTCAAAAATCAAGCATTTTTAGCAGTTGTTTGAAGAATATGAACAAACATTTTATCTAGTGATATGAACAAGTCTTGAAAAACGTCTATGCCAAGGAAAAAACAAATGGAGGTTGATTCTTTGCCAATTACACGGTAAATATTCCCATGGTGCCTGACATTAGGAATATTACATTTCACATAGCAATAAGGACGTCATTTTTATAAGGAGAGTTCTATGAACCCAAAGTATAAACAATCAGTTGAAGAATACGAAAATTGCGGGACTGTGTATACGCAGACATGAATATTTTGATAAAATAATTTACGCGTTGTCTATATTATAGGGATAACGGGAAAATAAATGCTTTGTGGATGAAGCCATGAGAGACGTAAGAGATGAACCGTCCGCACAGCTTATGCATGTCTGAGATATGGAATAAAAACCTTTGAAAAAAAAAAATACGCCAGGTTCAAAGGGATGAAAATGCTTTTGAATTTCAGAGTCGAAAAAATTCCGACTGCAGGCAAAGCCGGTGTCGATATCGCCTTGGACTGAAAGGGTAAAGATCACCAAGGGCAAACCACAAGTCAAAGCGACAGCCTTGAAAGGGTAATGCTTCAAGGTCAACACATAAACCCAAACATGAAAAAAAGGAAAAAATAATATCTTCGTTGGCAAATGTAATGCGTGCAGGCTGCGCGAGATCCAGCCACTCGGTTACCACATTTAAAAGTTTAACGAAACTTTAAATGCACGCTATCACAATTGTGGCCATTTAAAACACTTACTGAAAGTGTTCTTCATAATTCACTGGAATCGATATGATGCTCATGAGACGAAAGTTTAAAAAGGAAGAACACATTGGTAACCTAAAATAACACGACCCATGTTATTTTCCTCAGGATTGTGGAAAACAGATGACTTAAACGTCTCAACATCATTGTTCTGAAAAGAAAATAACGCTGATACGGCATCCCTCGAAAAATGAAGAGAAATGACATAAAAAGTGTCTTTACAAAATTCTTTGACAAACAAACATTTTGGAAATGTTACACGTTAGGTGAAATTTCAAACTGGAAAGCGTAGGTTTTGATAGGAAAATAATTTCATTCGTCGAAGTATAGTTGATAAAATAAATGAAAAAATACTTTCCTCGAATAGTGTTAAAAACTGAAATAGAGGTATACCTATATAGATTACAAATGTGCACGCTCACATTTTTTACGCACATTTCTTAATAATGGTTTGGCTTTCGTTTTTTTTTTTTCTTTTTGTCCCATTATACACGCTTTAAATCAACCTAACGTCATCTAACCTTCGGAATGAAAACCGAGCTACTCGGAACGATAGATTAATCTTATTTACCACCTCATCTTAATATCTAGATTTCCAAGATCTTGAATGAATGATGTTTCGACATATTACGCACTTATTCTCAACAGGTTCCACGCACGTTCTTTCATTTCTATTCTGTATACAGAATTCAATTGCTTCCTCGTGGCCTCTATTCGCCATTATAACAACTTTCCCTAGCACCGTTCTCTTCTATTGAAACATTCCATTCTTTTGGACTGATTGACTGAAGATAGAATTTAGGCCAAAGGCCAAGCACTGGGACCTATGAGGTCATTCAGCGCTGAAACGGAAACAAATTGACAAGAAAAGTTTGAAAGGCGTAACAGGAGGAAAACCTCACTGTTGCACCGTGAACCAGTTATTACGAGAGGGTGGAAAGTAAGATGGAAGGAGAAAGTGAAAGGAGGTACAGTAAAAGGAATGAAAGAGGTTGCAGCTAGGAGCCGAAGGGACGCTGCAAAGAACCTTAAGTATACCTACAGTGCACCGTATGATGTGCGCTGACGGCACTACCACTCCCTATGGGGTCCATTGTTTTGGAGACCGTTAAATGGTACTAAAT
>NC_087203.1:89356567-89371567 GCF_015104395.2 Macrobrachium nipponense | reverse complement strand
AATTGTAAATCAGATTGTAAGTGAGACTTCTTTTAGCCAGCTTCCTTGGAAGACCTGTCCATTTTATCTGATCTTCACAATGTAGACTCAGAGAATACAGATATTTACGTACTCTGTGTTTCAACAATAGAACCTCGCATCAGAAGGAAGATACTGAATGAACTTAGAAATTATCATCGAAATCCAAGACACTCCAATGAGGATGGGGAGTCATAACAAACCGACCTTAGCGTAAATTATCGCAGGTCTAAATAACCTCACAGTGCGCCTCGTTATACAAGGCCTAGCAACCACACACACACACACACACACACACACACACACACACACACACACATATATATATATATATATATATATATATATATATATATATATATATATATATATATATATATATATATATATATATAAATATATATAAAGTTTTGCGTTACCAAATCTTGCCAAAAAATAAGAAAAAATAAAAACTATATTTGGACAGAGGAGAATAGAACTCAAACAGGGAAAAGCCCGAGGAGGCATTAGAGGAGAAATCTAGCGCAGTCAAAGAAATGCCCTCGAAGGACATTCAGGGACTGAATGGCACCTGGTTTCAACTGGAACCGGTGCCTGCCTCCATTCAGGGATTTGCGAAAGGCACCCTCGCTGAAGCCCTGTTCCGTTTCGCCTTTTCTCAAAAAGCATTTCTCTCTTTTATATCAAATCAGTGACCTTTTATTACTACAACGATTTTTTTTTAGAAACACATATGCCATTTTCATTCCGTAATAAAAAAAACATTCTTCGTGTTTGACTTGAATAAATAATAATAAAAAAAATTATTTAGAAACAAATAAGCCATTTTCATTCCGTAATAAAAGCGTTGCTCTTGTTTGTCTTGAATAGATAATACAAAAATAAATAAATAAAACTTTAGGAAACCAAAATTATGTGAAAATACATAAAAACAGGAGCTTTCGTCCTTCGCTAAGGTCCTATTCTGATGTAGTAAATATTAATTAGAACGTGTTTATAAAGAAATAAAAAAAGAAAGTTTTTTTTTTACTACAACTAAAAGTCGAAAGCTCCTGCTGTTATATTTATACATACAAACTTGGCATTCTACATTGGCTTTACTTTTCACCGAGCCATTTTCAGTTTTTAGTATATTCACCTCATAGTGTGACCTTCCAGTCAGTGGTAATTATTTCTTCTGCGTTCTCTTATACGCAAATGTGTTACAAATAGTTTGCAACGTAAGCAGAATGTTAACGCAGAAAAGCACTTATCCGCACAGATGGCGTCAGTGAAGCATGCAGATGATTTTACCCACCTTTATAATATTTTCACCATTCGAACGCTAATTGAACTTGGAATCTAACATTCTTACAATAATAAGGCACTCTACCCTGCACTTTATACGGATGGAAACTGATCATAAAATACCTAACCTTCTCCGTGATAGGACATCAGATAGTAAAACAAGGTAAAAAAAAACAAAAGTATACCTTAGTTTTACCAAACCACTTAGCTGATTAACAGCTCTCTCCTAGGGCTGGCCCGAAGGATTAGATATTTTAACGTGGCTAGGAACCAATTGGTCACCTAGTAACGGGAACTACAGTTTGTTGTGGGGTCCGAACCACACTATATCGAAAAATGAATTTCTATCACCAGAAATAAATTCCTCTGATTCCCCGTTGGCCGAACCAAGAATTGAACTTCGGACCACCGGATTGATAGCCGAGCGCGAAAACTATTCGTCCAACGAGAACTAGTAAAACAAGGTACAATTATATTTTCAGCCCACGTGAAATTACGACAGTGGAAATGGAACGAAAGTGTGCACATCAGTACAGGAAACAAGTATGATGCTCTAATAATACATTACGCATCCCTTAAATTATCACTAAAATCATTAGGTTTCAAGCGTTCTTGATCTTTCATTACCCAAGAACGTTACTTGCCAGTTACTAGCTTATTAGCAGCCATGGGATAAAAAAAAATAAACACGGACAAAGTAACTTGAATCTGCAGAGAGGGAAAATCCACATAGATTCTTAGTCAAAGTAAATAATGAAACCACTTAAAATCAACATAACAAATTTCCTAGATTCAAACTCTTCAAACTCCATGTACAGCAGAGGAACCCAGTTTAATAATTATCAATCACGCATTTAGAATAATTCCTTCGGGGTATTTAAACTCTTCAGGGAAAGCAAACGGCGCGGAAATGAGGTTCTATGGAAAGCAAACTCTCCATTAATCTTCCAGAGTTCTAATATCTTTAAGACGTTTACACAGGGGCTAATTATCGAATAAATATAAGCCATGAAAAGAAAAATTTAAGAGTGCAGAAATCCTCTAATTTGTGTGAATGTGAAATATTTAAGCCTTTCGGTTTTATGCCTTTACTGGGAATTTCGAGATGTACATAATTATATCATATCCACACAAAAATCTAAGCTCACATCACTCTAATTAAAATATATACTGTTCATTTTGTTTGTTTAGTTGTATGGTGTTTTTACGTTGCATGTGACCAATGGTTATTCAGCAACGGGACCAACGGCTTTACGTGACTTCCGAACCATGTCGAGAGTGAACTTCTATCACCTGAAATACACACCTCAATGGAATGCCCGAGAATCGAACTCGCGGCCAACGAGGTGGCAGGTGAAGAACATACCGATCATGCCACTGAGGCTCTTAGATACTGCCTAGGACATCCAAAGTTGCAAATTGGTCAGTGACAGTCACATTCCCAAACAAGGCTATTAACGATTCTTACTTCTAAATAACTACAGATAAAAAAAAACGCTATATGTGTTTAATTGTAATTACTTTTTACATAAGTTTTTGTAAATACATCAACTGTGACAGATATTACACTAGGATATTGCTGTGGGCATTACCCTAAGGTATCGAAATTTGATACCTCCAACTCTGTATATTCATGGGGAAAGTTGAACTCGGCAGTTTTCAAACAACTTCAGGATGAACTCCCCAGTTTGAAAATAATCTCCCTTGTTCCTATTCTTTTTGAAATTCTTGAAAAGATAAATGCAAACCAACTATGTGAATTTTTACAGTTATGATTTGATATCCCCGAACGCTACGTGGATCAGGGTCACGTCTTCGAAAGAAACTGCTTTTGCAAGCAACAAAAAAATAAATAATGATACTGATGATAACCGAACATCATTATTTGCTTTATGTTATCTATCACTTTTAATTAAACAGGGAATATTGATATAAGTTTAGTAAGGAATAAACGATTAATTAAATGATTTAGGATTGAATAGGATATCTTTGAGTTAAAAAAAATGTTTCTTTCAATCGCAGCTTATTGCAATACATTACACCCTGCAATAAACTCGAACAAATACTGAAGTAACAAGGCCATCAAACCTACAGTTCTCAATAATTCCACTGAAGTCTGATATGTATACATTATACTTATATATAGTTATATATATATATATATTTATATATTATATTCTATATATATAATATATTAATAATTATATAATAGATATATATAAGTATGTACGTATGTAGTGCTTGTGTGTTTGAATGTGTATGCGGAGAGAGAGAGAGAGAGGTCAGGGCCAGCGGTTTGTTTTTATTAGCACATGCCGGGTTATCACAGATGGTAATACTGTTTGTTTAACTCCCCCCCCCCCCCCCCCCCAAAAAACCCCCCACCCCCCCCCCCCCCCCCCCCCCCACCCCCACCACCAAAAAAAAAGTTTTCGGAGACGCAGCAATTAAAAAAAAAACAAAAAAAAACAACACGGGCTGCAAACTCGAGAGGAGAAGTTTGATTTGTTTTCCTGTCGAAAATGATACACAGAAAACGGACTCCCCACCCCCCTTTTCCACGACGTTTTATCAAACTCCCGGTGTATTTTCCTCGTGACCAACGAAACCGGAAGAACGATTCTCCGCATCGGATGCTGCACGCGTAGATGCGTGTGTTCGTGTTTACGATCGAGGAGGAGAAGAAAAAGGAAGAAAAGAACCGTAATGAGAACAGGGTTGGTGATTTTTTTATTTAAAAAAAAAGTGATTTATTTGATTTTTTATTTATTTGTTTTTTTTATTTGTTA
Organism: Macrobrachium nipponense; assembly: GCF_015104395.2. Lineage (NCBI taxonomy): Eukaryota > Metazoa > Arthropoda > Malacostraca > Decapoda > Palaemonidae > Macrobrachium > Macrobrachium nipponense. The sequence goes on along the minus strand of NC_087203.1, from coordinate 89,367,473 downwards.
GCTGTTTTTTCAATCCTTTTTTTCCCGTCAAAATGTATTTTATGACAGAATTACTATTGATTTATCCTTTAGGCTTCCAGTTCTGGCCTAGAGTATGTACTTGTAATTTTTTTATATCAAAATAAATAGATGCAGCGCAGTTATGCTTAAGTTTTTATTAACCTCCAAGCCATATTCTCCAATTTGTTTGCTTTCAAATAAAAAAAATAAGAAAATAAAAAAACCATGATTTTTTTAATGACACAAAATTTTTCAACTACGATCGCACAGGCAGGGTGTAGCTATTGGTTTTGTTACTTAAAAAGCATATGACCTCCAGCTGACAAAACTGGAGGTAGTCCCTTTGACTTCAAAAAATTATATATAAGTCGCGACCCGTGGTTTACTGGACATTACAATGACATTTATCAGAAGCTGACGGGAAATTATGAATATGCCTCACTGGGTAATGAGGAAGAACATACTGGGGAAATGAGGAGAAACTTAATAGGGAAATGAGGAGAAACTTACTAAGGAAATGAGGAAGAACTAACTAAGGAAATGAGGAAGCACTTACTATAGAAATGAGGGAAACGAGGAAGAACTCAATAGAGAATGAGGAAGAACTTACTAGGGAAATTATGAAGCACTTACTTGGGAAATGAGGAAGAACTTAATAGGGAAATGAGGAGGACCTTACTAGGGAAATAAAGAAGAACTTAATAGGGAAATGAGGAGGACCTTACTAAGGAAATAAAGAACTTAATAGGGAAATGAGGAGGAACTAACAAGGAAAATGAGGAAGCACTTACTAGGGAAATGAGGAAGAACTTAATAGGGAAATGAGGAAGAACTTAATAGGGAAATGAGGAGGAACTAACAAGGGAAATGAGGAAGCACTTACTAGGGAAATGAGGAAGAGCTTAATCGGGAAATGAGGAGGAACTTGGAAATGTGGAAGAGCTTAATAGAGAAATGAGGAGGAATTTACTAGGGAAATGAGGAAGCACTTACTAGAGAAATGATGAAGCACTTACTAGGGAAATGAGGAAGACCTTAATAGGGAAAGGAGGAAGAAATTACTATGAAAATGAGGAAGACATTACTAGGGAAATGAGGAAAAACTTAATAGGGAAATAAGTAAGAACTTACTAGGGAAATAAGTAAGAACTTACTAGAGAATTGAGGAAGAAATTACTAGGGAAATGAGGAAGAATTTATAGGGAATTGAGGAAGAGCTTACTAGGGAAATGAGGAGGAACATACTAGGAAAATGAAGAAGAACTTACTAGAGAAATGAGGGAGAGCTTACTAGGGAAATGAGGAGGAACTTACTAGGGAAATAAGGAAGAACTTACTAGGGAAATGAGGAGGAACTTACTAGGGAAATGAGGAGGAACTTATTAGGGAAATGTGTAAGAGCTTAATAGAGAAATGAGGAGGAACTTACTAGGGAAATGAGGAAGAACTTACTAGGGGAATGAGGATGAACTTACTAGGGAAATGTGTAAGAACTTAACAGGGAAATGAGGAAGAACTTAATACGGGAATGAGGACGAACTTACTAGGGAAATGAGGAAGAATTTAATAGGGAAATGAGGAAGAACTTACTTGGGAAATGAGGAAGATAATGTTAACCGGAAGTGGGAAATGAAATCTTACTCTATGCTGACTTCGCAGCTCAAGGAAACAATATTCACTCGATCCTGCGTTGCTATATTATTAATAATCATATTCATTAACTTTAGTTACTTTTTTATTTACTTATGTACGCTGAAAAATAAATTAGGGGAATATCATTATTTATCTCATCGCATAAAAAAAATTTCCAGTTATGAAAACAGCATATGGAAACCATTTTTTTTCTTGTTTACCACATTCTTGAGCGACATGGATGAATTAGAGAAATATACGAGAGAGAGAGAGAGAGAGAGAGAGAGAGAGAGAGAGAGAGGAGAGAGAGAGAGAGAGATTAACAATTGCATGTCGCCAGTAAATCAAAACAAACCAATACAAAAACATACCTTTCCGCCCAGTAAATAAACTAAGATCAGTAGCAAGGCGTACAACTAACTCCGACGAAATAATCCAGAATTAACAAATAACTGGCAATAACTTGTCCAACACTTTCACTTTGTTTATAATCCCTGGAAGTGAAAATCATTTGCCTTTGTCCGCAACAGGTTCAAGATGCTATCCGAGCCCTTGCTTAAAGTGAAAATAACTGATTACTTCGGTGAAATTCGCCTACGTGAATCCTTTAACTTTAAATCTGGTGATTAAGACTTAACTGCATACCGAGAGAATATTACTTGAATGCATCTTGCCGCAAATGCGTATGAATTCTCTTTTGAGTAACGAGACAAGGTCATACAGTACAGGCCTACAGGTTTAACGAACATCCTCGATGTGAGAGAGAGAGAGAGAGAGAGAGAGAGAGAGAGAGAGAGAGAGAGAGAGAGAGAGAGAGAGGGATAATACCCGGGAGAGAATACAACACAATCATCACTATTAAAAAAATTTTTAGGGCTATTTCAGACACGTGTGGATTTACTGGAAGATCTTTCATTAAATATTATTCATAAATTATGAATTCGTTTTTCCCATTCGTTACATCGACTGGCTCAGGGTATAAATAATTATATCGTACTACTAATAAAATGCCTCAATAACATTAGATACTAAGATATCTATTTGGGAAAAACCCCAATACCATTTAGATACGAAGTTATCTATTTTGAAAAAAAAAAAAAAAAAACGAAACATTACATACGAAGATAACCTATTTGGAATAAACCTCAATAACTTTAGATACGAAGATATCTATTTGGAAAAAACATCAATACCATTTAGATACGAAGTTACCTATTTGGTAAAAACCTCAATAACATTAGATACGAAGATATCTACTTGGAAAAAACCGCAGTAACAGTTCGACATGACCATATTTACGTGGCAAAAACCTCGGTAACATTTAGATACAAAGTTATCTATTCTTGGTGAAAACCCGAGATCATAGCCTGAAAGTAGAAACGGGTTATCAATTATTGGAAAACAATCTGGAAATGAAAATTATTATAAATTTCCAGAAAAATATATAGTTTCCCAACAACAAAAAAAGGACAAAGTTGAAGCCATAATGGAGAAACGTAAGAATCCAAACCTTAAAAATGTCTACTATCCGCTGTCTGTTAGCCAGAGGATCCAGACATGGCCGAATAGTGTTGATCAGGTTTGTACTACCCGTATGTACAGCAATTTAACTTATCGTATAATAGGACCAATAAAGGCTTGATGTCTGGACACTTCTGGTCTCTAGTCACTGTCATAGTTATTTTATTATATCGAAGGCAGCTTCGAAATACTATCAAGCAAGATAGAGGTCAAGAGAAGATTATGCATAAATACGGCAATGAACAGTAATGCATAACAGAGTGCGGAATTGTAACAAACGTTGCCATTGCCTGAACCTTTTGAACAACAATAAGATCTAGTTAAAAAACACTAAATGCCATTAAAACTAAATGGAGCATCAAGATTCATTTATTCAATAGCTTCTTACAGAGACAAGTAATAACTGAAAGTTAAACATCTATGCAAGGGGATAAAGGTTAGAGTTTTTTAAAATCATGGCTGAAATTCGTTACAGGTAATATTAACCATTCAATATCATCTGCCTGTTATACTCCTACAGACGACTGTAGGATGTGAGATGTGCATCACGTGAGATGTACAGCAATGAATAAAATAGGATTTCTCCAAAAGGCAAAAATAATAATAATAATAATAATAATAATAATAATAATAATAATAATAATAATAATAAAATAATAATAATAATAAATAAATAAATAAATAAATAAACGTCTGTGGTCACAAGTTGGACTGTTTGAGAATGTTTATGGAAATGAAGTGTAAATGAAAGGAAAACTTTTTAACTCTCTCTCTCTCTCGTTTGCTTATCTATCATGAAATAACAGTAGATGAAAGGATAGGACATGTAGACACACTAAAGAATAGAAAAATAAAAAATAAAAAAAAAATACGACGGTGAACAGACAAAGGAATGTATTTTCATGTTGTTTGCTCACTTTATGTGAATGAATGAAGACAGGACATTGAAATAAGTTTATAATTTCATGGCAAAAAGACTGATAGTATACTGAGAAATGATCATGAAGCAAAATCATTACTCCCTTATGAAAGAACCCACGAACATACGTCAAAAAGATAAAAGCGACTGAAATTTTCAAAAGGATTGGAGAGAGGGAAAAAACTAACAAGGGGATGAAATTAAAATTCCTTCCAGTATTTTTTTTTTCTTTTAGTTTTTTTCAAAATCACTGTAGGTAAAACTGGAACGCCCGGTGAGTCTCACTACCAAACGAGATTGCTGAGGTTCCTTTGGGGACCTTAATTTAAGGTTAATATTCTTTAGTGCCATGCCCCAATTTAGTGCCAATGTCAACAATGACCTTTCGCCAACAGGTGAAAGCAGAAATCGAGAGCAGTTCATTTAGATACTGTGTAGTGAATTAAATATTAGATGCTAAATTTTATAGTTTAACATTTGAGTATAAAAAATATACATTTATTTATAATAAACAGAATTCTAACCGTGTTGGTGACAAACGTAATAAAACAAAATCAAAGTGAACCTGAAGTTTCTGGTGTGAGTATCTGATTTTAACCAGGATTGCAAAGCCCTTCATTCTGGCAAAGAAACGATCCTGACTTTCATTCGAAAACAAATGGCACAGAAAGCAAAAACTTTCGGAATCTTTCACCGACGAGAAAGAGAAACGAGGTCATAAAGAAACTGAAGATCACCAGACAAATCCTGCAATGCAGGCTATGCTTCATACATAATGGATAAACTGTACAGGAATGGAATGGAATGTAGAATTTAGGCCAAGTCCAAGAACTGGGACCGACGAGGTCATTCAGCGCTGCAAATGAAACAGAGTAAATAGATGTGAAAGGTGTAACTGGATGAAAACCTCGAAGTTAGGAGAGGGTGGATAGCAAGATGGAAGGTAAATAATATGAACGGAGGTACAGTAAAAGGAATGAAAGGGGATGCAGATAGAGGTCAAGGTTGGTTGGTTGGTTTTATAAAGTTTAGGTGTAACACCAAGCACTGGGGCAGCAAAGGCCATTCAGCGCTTACTGTATAACTTTATGAAATTATAAGACGTGTTATATCAAATAAAGCAGGTTTATTTCTTTGCGATAATTTACTATATTTTGAAGTAGCTAGAGGTCAAGGGCATGTTGCAAAGAACCTTTAGTAATGCGTACAGTGCACCCTATGAGGTGCACTGATGGCACTACCGCCCCAACTACCAACGAGGATGAACAGTATACAATATACATGTACACACAGCCGGGAACAAATATATTGACCAAGACTATTACTTTACAGCAGAAAAAAGTTCGCAACAAACATAATATGACTTCATCAAAGGCAGCAACAAATATTCGAAGACAATGAGTATCAATGACTTTATCAGTTGAATTAACACGTATTTATAAAATAATTTCAATTGTAATATCAAATTATAATCTACGATAAGCAGTATTCCTAACAGACTTACAATCGATATACATATAACAAAATTATAGGTCATTTGGTGACCTTCATAAAAGCAGGATAGTCAAAGTGTCTCATAAACGCGTAAATAGATTTCAGCTCAATTTAATTGAAGATTTTAGTAATGAAAAACAAGGGCAAGAAGCCAATCTGGGTCACTATGATGAAAAAATTGATACACTTCCTTCATAAAGGACATTAACCCTCTTACTACTTCCTAATGAGCACCATATACTTTGGAAGCTGGAATTTCAAGTCAGTGGCGCCTGTCGGATTGTTCCATATGAATAGGGTTCATCTTCTGAGTAATAATAATAATAATAATAATAATAATAATAATAATAATAATAATAATAATAATAATAATAATAATAATAATAATAATAATAATAATAAAATTTATACAACCTGTTTAATGAATTTTGAAAATTAAAAGCACCGCTTCTAAGACCCATATAACACGTGAATCGGCACAACAATGCTATAAGGTGCTAGTAATGACACTATATCCGACAGTTACTGAAATATCTTATTACTCGACGATTATCAACAGTGAGAAATATTTACCTAGACACTGGAAACCAAAATATTCGCACTGCTTAAGGTGAACTGTAAGCAACCAGTAATTCTGGCATGTGATATTCATAATATTGATAATAATTGTTAAAAATAATGTCCCGAGGGGTAAATTAATGACCAACGACACGAGGACTAAGAATACTGAAGCCTTTGAAAGCAATGACAGCGAAGGGTCAGTGATGTCTGCAATAAATTAATCGGAATAAGACCCAAGGGTAGCTTAGGAGAATTTATATATATATATATATATATATATATATATATATATATATATATATATATATATATACACGCATACACACACACACACATATATATATATATATATATATATATATATATATATAATATATAATTATATATATATATATATATATATATATATATATCTAATAAAAGGAGCACATAAAAACACCAAAATATAGAGAGAAAAGTACTATATTTCAGAGACTGCTTGTCTCTCTCTTCAATTATATACCTGAAGAGAGAGACAGCAGTCTCTGAAATATAGTACTTTTCTCTCTATATTTTGGTGTTTTTATGGGCTCCTTTTATTAGATGGAATTCTGTTGTAACAGAACATTTTACCAGTCATATATATATATATATATATATATATATATATATATATATATATATATATATATATATATATATATATATATATAATAAATGAAAGACAAATATATCAGAAATTAAGATAACAGTTGCACATGGTCTATGTAAATCTATACCTATATACTTAACAAATCGCATCTGGCAATTAAACCAAATGAAGCATAAGGATCTACACGAGTTCTAGAACAATCAAATGCCTCTATAGCTCCTGATATTTCTTTTTTGTACAAAAGTTGTTTAATGTACACCCACGGACAATTTTTTTTTTTTTTTTTTATTCTAGAAGGGTATTTTCCCAGTCGATGTGTCATAAAGTGGACCCAATTATAGTTGTTATTAAATTTACTATTTTTTCCCCCTCGAGAAAGAAAATAAAAAATCCTATCAGAAAATTAAATCCTGTTGCAAAGAGTAGAATAGAATATAGAATTTAGACCAGAGGCCAAACACTAGGACCTATGAGAGCATACAGCGCTGAAACTGAAATTGAGGGTTGAAAGGTTTGGAAGGAGTAACCGGAGGAAAACCTCAAAGCAGTTGCACTAGGAAACAAATGTTAAGAGAGGTTGGATTGCAAGGAAAAGAAGAGAAGAGAATATGAAAGGAGGTATAGTAAAAGAAATGAAAGGGGTTGCAGTTAGGGACCGAGCACCGCTTGAGATGCACTAACGACACACCTACTTTACGGGACCTATTATAAAGAGGAAATATTCTTTTCAAGAACAAAATATCAGCTACCTAAAAATTAGGTTTCCTGAGAAAATTTTCACTTCTTTATCTTCTTCTTCCCAGCTCGTTCCCATTTTAATATGGGGTCGCCATTTTGGATGAGCCGTTTCCATCTACGTATTTCTATCCTGCGCTTTTGCCTCATCAATTTCCTTCTCATGTAAGTCTCCTCTCACACAGTCCTTCCATCTCTTTCTTGGTCTCCCTCTTCTTCTTCCTTGAACCTCCATCCCCATAGTATGTCTCCCAGTGTGGTCCTCATCTCTCCTCAATTAACTGAAGTTGTATTCCCCCCCTTTTTTTTCTTTTAATTCCTTCCCCGCACGCTAAGAATCAAATCTGTGTTCCCGGAACTCGCCACTCAAGAAATTCCTAATACTGATAATTGCCACTGGTTTGAACCATTCGAGCATAATTTGCAGCACGGTATTCCAACATAAAAAAAAAAGCACTTCTGTTTCCAGGAACACTCACTCAGTAATTAAAGATCATGCAATTCCCTTTAGTTCTAATTATTTCAAGCTTTTCTGGTTCATTTGATCTCAAGAGTTTTTGGGAAAACTTCTTTCATGTGGATGTGCCTCAGAGGTGATGATCAGACAAGGATGAGACGATAATGCGTCTCATTCTTCTAGTTCCTTCATCACTTATAACAAGATGACAGAAAAAAAACAGGCAGGAGTAATTACTTCCATACTTATCCATTTCTTACTGAAACACAGATAAACGTTTGCAAATATTTTCATACAAGCTTGATGGCATGCGCTACACTGTGTTGGAACCCGGCGCTGCCTGTCATGTCTTCCCTACCCTCTCGACCCCCTACCTACCCCGTCCCCATCAGGGCCGGACAAACAGATTTGCGGGAGGGTGAATGTGTCATGTCTCCCCTACCTTCCTGATCCCCTACCTACCCAGCCCTTACCTTACCTGGGCGGACAAAACAGGTTGCAAGAGGGTGGGTGTGTCATGTTTCCCCTACCGTTCCAATCCCCCTACCTACCCGCCAGGGTATGATTCCCTTACCCTTCCTATCCCCCTACCTCCGGGTTGGACAAACATGAAAGATCCACTTTGATTTTATTACAATAGATAGATACTTTGGCATTAGCATAATCATCATCAGCTAGGCCACCGTGCTTACAGAAGTAGCTTACACCATTTTCTTTCTTGCATTTTTGCTATGCGGTTGTTCCTGTATTTTCGAATGTTCCTCCTCCTCAGAGATTACAAACTATCCGTGATTCTGTTTCATTAGTCTTCTCGCATATCTCTGCATGACATAACCAGTCGAGATAAGCACAGGATTAAGCGGAAAGGTCCGCAGCATAAATATCAACATATTCAGAATGATGCAAATTAGAAGTTACCGAGATGGTATTGAGGAAAAGCCTTCTGTTACTTTACATGGTAACCCTACTGCAAATGTTGGGTAAAATAAGTCAAAGGAAAGATTTCATTGTAACGCCAGAAGCCGTAGGTAAGTCTGCGGAAGGATCAAAGGCTTTACTGGAAGGCCCCGAGTGTCTCCTGAAGGGAAGGAAGGGAAAACGAGAAGTGTGATTTGGGAGAAATTTGCTTCTGGGAATGAACTCACCACAAGTTGTTAGTTTATAGTTTTGCTTTGCTGTTATTAGCAGTACTTGTGTACTGATTTGCTATATCTAAGCAGTTATTTATGTTTGTAATTTTTCCCAGGCCTAAATCAGGGAGTTTGGGGTTAGGAAAGGTATCTGTCCCTGAACCCTGCTACAAAAATAAATTACGAAATAACTGCTAGTGCTTGAAAAAAAAAAAAAAAAAAAAAAAAAAACTACCAAAATCAACGATCTCAGTAGAAGAAGAAGAAGAAGAAGAAAAGGAGTGGGTATGAACTTACATATTACTGATATCCAGTAGTCCAAATTGCATGCGCGTACACACATGATTTTTAAACAATGATCCACACATTATACGAAAGGCTAAATGTGAAATTTAAGGCTGAAGCTACTAAGAAAGAGTTATAACCATGTGATTAAATACTTATTTTACCCAGATACTTCACTGAATATAAATCGGATCTTCCTAGAAACCCGGGAGATCGCAGAAGAAAGATTATGACCGAATGAAAAATGGAAACTGTCGGGATCCAATAAGTTGCGATGAACGATCGATCAGATTTGGAGAAAATGATTGGAAAATCACTCGGAAATTTCCGATGATATTCGCGGTACCTCGAAGCGGGATCAGAAACCCTTCATCTTTAATTTGAAAAATAGGCTGATTTTGCAATGAGGGATCACCCTGGTACTTCATCTTACTTCCTTAAACGGACTGCATTTGTACGTGGGTAAGGTGAGTATGCGAAAGTGGTAAGGGTAAAGGATGTTAATACTTCTGAAATAAGTCACGGGGCTTATAAGTGTCAACATAGGGTTTACTCCTTGTGTCTTAGGCTCTTAATTATTATTATTATTATTATTATTATTATTATTATTATTATTATTATTATTATTATTATTATTATTCATAACGAGCCATGAACTAACTCGAAAAGTTTCCAAAGAGCAGATTGCCATTTTAGGAAACAAAGCAATCACGGAATACAAATGCATAAGCAAATAGCATTATTCAGTAAAACATAAAATAAAAATAAAAACTTTCATATTCACAAATATACTAACCGAAGCATTTCATATATGAAGTCCTACTCTGAATGATATATACATGTGTGTGTGTGTGTGGGCGCGCAAAAACATAAGACATGGATTCTAACTTGCTTGAAAATTTCCACATCAAAAGTAAAGCTAAATGCAATCGGTTTCCATTTGCTAATACTCTTTTGACCATAAAACCACTCTCTCTCTCCCACTTGCCCTTCATTTTCCCTTGGGCAATAATTCCCACTTTACAGTTTTGCCCTTTCATTTAATATCTACCTAAAATGCTATTTATTTTCCGCGAGTTCTCTCTCTCTCTCTCTCTCTCTCTCTCTGCCCTTCATTTTCACTTGGGCAATAATTCCCTGTTTACATTTTCGCCTTTTCATTTAATATCGACCTAAAATGCTATTTATTTTCCACTCTCTCTCTCTCTCTCTCTCTCTCTCTCCTCCTCGTTCATCTTCACTCTCTCTCTCTTCTCATCGTCTGTCCTCTGATCCTCTCTCCTCTCTCTCTCTCTCTCTCTCTCTCTCTCTCAGCCCTTCATTTTCACATGGCCAATAATTCCCTGTTTACATTTTCGCCTTTTCATTTAATATCGACCTAAAATGTTATTTATTTTCCTCTCTCTCGCTCTCTCTCTCTCCACAGAACCTACGATCAGAATCTGAGAGTCAGTCCTGCTGAAGTGGAAATTTGAAATAAACGCGATCGGGGGACAATCGAGGAAACGAACGAGACAGGAATAGAAAAGGCTGGCGGCGCA
>NC_087203.1:89331503-89356067 GCF_015104395.2 Macrobrachium nipponense | reverse complement strand
TGCGCCGCCAGCCTTTTCTATTCCTGTCTCGTTCGTTTTCCTCGATTGTCACCCGATCCCGTTTATTTCAAATTTCCACTTCAGCAGGGACTGACTCTCAGATTCTGATCGTAGGTTCGTGTGTGTGATGAGAGAGAGAGAGAGAGAGAGAGAGAGAGAGAGAGTGAGAAAATAACAAAAATAAACAACATTTTAGGTCGATATTAAAATGAAAAGCGAAAAACAAAATGTAAACAGGGAATTATTGCCCAAGTGAAAATGAAGGGCAGAGAGAGAGAGAGAGAGAACTCGCGGAAAATAAAAAGCATTTTAGGTAGATGTTAAATGAAAGGGCAAAACTGTTAAGTGGGAATTATTGCCCAAGGGAAAATGAAGGGCAAGGGAGAGAGAGAGAGAGAGAGAGAGAGTGGTTTTATGGTCAAAAGAGTATTAGCAAATGGAAACCGATTGCATTTAGCTTTACTTTTGATGTGGAAATTTTCAAGCAAGTTAGAATCCATGTCTTATGTTTTTGCGCGCCCACACACACACACACACACACACACACACATGTATATATCATTCAGAGCAGGACTTCATATATGAAATGCTTCGGTTAGTATATTTGTGAATATGAAAGTTTTTATTTTTATTTTATGTTTTACTGAATAATGCTATTTGCTTATGCATTTGTATTCCGTGATTGCTTTGTTTCCTAAAATGGCAATCTGCTCTTTGGAAACTTTTTGAGTTAGTTCATGGCTCGTTATGAATAATAATAAAATAATAATAATAATAATAATAATAATAATAATAATGATGAGCCTAAGACACAAAGGAGTAAACCTATGTTGACACTTATAAGCCCCGTGACTTATTTCAGAAGTATTAACATCCTTTACCCTTACCACTTTCGCATACTCTCCTTACCCACGTACAAATGCAGTCCGTTTAAGGAAGTAAGATGAAGTACCAGGGTGATCCCTCATTGCAAAATCAGCCTATTTTTCAAATTAAAGATGAAGGGTTTCTGATCTCGCTTCGAGGTACCGCGAATATCATCGGAAATTTCCGAGTGATTTTCCAATCATTTTCTCCAAATCTGATCGATCGTTCATCGCAACTTATTGGATCCCGACAGTTTCCATTTTTCATTCGGTCATAATCTTTCTTCTGCGATCTCCCGGGTTTCTAGGAAGATCCGATTTATGTTCAGTGAAGTATCTGGGTAAAATAAGTATTTAATCACATGGTTATAACTCTTTCTTAGTAGCTTCAGCCTTAAATTTCACGTTTAGCCTTTCGTATAATGTGTGGATCATTGTTTAAAAATCATGTGTGTACGCGCATGCAATTTGGACTACTGGATATCAGTAATATGTAAGTTCATACCCACTCCTTTTTCTTCTTCTTCTTCTTCTTCTTCTTCTACTGAGATCGTTGATTTTTTTTTTTTTTTTTTTTTAAGCACAAGCAGTTATTCGTAATTTATTTTTTGTAGCAGGGTTTAAACTCCCTAATTTAGGCCTGGGAAAGATTACAAATATAAATACTGCTAAGATATAGCAAATCAGTACACAAGCACTGCTAATAACAGCAAAGCTAAACTATAAACTAACAAAAACTTGTGGTGAGTTCATTCCCAGAAGTTGATTTCTCCCAAATCACTCCTTTCTCGTTTTCCCTTCCTTCCCTTCAGGAGACACTCGGGGCCTTCCAGTAAAGTCTTTGATCCTTCCGCAGGCTTACCTACGGCTTCTGGCGTTACAATGAAATCTTTCCTTTGACTTATTTTACCCAACATTTGCAGTAGGGTTACCATGTAAAGTAACAGAAGGCTTTTCCTCAATACCATCTCAGTAACTTCTAATTTGCTTCATTTTGAATATGTTGATGTTTATGCTGTGGACCTTTCCGCTTAATCCTGTGCTTATCTCGACTGGTTATGTCATGCAGAGATATGCGAGAAGACTAATTAAACAGAATCACGGATAGTTTGTAATCTCTGAGGAGGAGGAACATTCGAAAATACAGGAACAACCGCATAGCAAAAAAGCAAGAAAGAAAATGGTGTAAGCTACTTCTGTAAGCACGGTGGCCCAGCTGATGATGATTATGCTAATGCCAAAGTATCTATCTATTGTAATAAAATCAGAGTGGATCTTTCATGTTTGTCCAACCCGGAGGTAGGGGGATCAGAAGGGTAGGGGAATCATACCCTGGCGGGTAGGTAGGGGGATTGGATGGAAAGGGGAAACATGACACACCCACCCTCTTGCAACCTGTTTGTCCGCCCAGGGTAAGGGCGGGATAGGTAGGGGATCAGGAAGGTAGGGGAGACATGACACATTCACCCTCCCGCAAATCTGTTTGTCCGGCCTGGATGGGGACGGGGTAGGTACGGGGCCGAGAGGGTAGGGAAGACATGACAGGCAGCGTCGGGTTCCAACACTGTGTAGCGCGTGCCATCAAGCTTGTATGATTATATTTGCAAACGTTTATCTGTGTTTTAGTACGAAATGGATAAGTATGGAAGTAATTACTCCTACCTGTTTTTTTTCTGTCATCTTGTTATAAGTGATGAAGGAACTAGAAGAATGAGACGCATTATCGTCTCATCCTTGGCTGATCATCACCTCTGAGGCACATCCACATGAAAGACGTTTTCCCTAAAACTCTTGAGATCAAATGAACCAGAAAAGCTTGAAATAATTAGAGCTAAAGGGAATTGCATGATCTTTTAATTTAATGGCATGAGTGGTTTCCTGGAAACAGAAAAGTGTTTTTTTTATGTTGGAATACCATGCTGCAAATTATGCTCTATTTCAGAGACTGTTATTATCATAACAGTGAGAAATATTTACCTAGACACTGGAAACCAAAATATTCGCACTGCTTAAGGTAAACTGTAAGCAACCAGTAATTCTGGCATGTAATATTCATAATATTGTTAATAAATTGTTAATAATAATGTCCCGAGGGGTAAATTAATGACCAACGACACGAAGACTAAGAATACTGAAACCTTTGAAAGCAATGGCAGCGAAGGGTCAGTGATGTCTGCAATAAATTAATCGGAATAAGACCCAAGGGTAGCTTAGGAGAATTTAATATAATATATATATATAATATATAGATATATATATATATATATATATATATATATATAAATTCTCCTAAGCTACCCTTGGGTCTTATTCCGATTAATTTATTGCAGACATCACTGACCCTTCGCTGCCCATTGCTTTTCAAAGCTTCAGTATTCTTAGTCTTCGTGTCGTTTGGTCATTAATTTACCCCTCGGGACATTATTATTAACAATCATGAATATTACATGCCAGAATTACTGGTTGCTTACAGTTTACCTTAAGCAGTGCGAATATTTTGGTTTCCAGGGTCTAGGTAAATATCACTGTTATGATAATCGTCGAGTAATAAGATATTTCAGTAACTGTCGGATATAGTGTCATTACTAGCACCTTATAGCATTGTTGTGCCGATTCACATGTTATATGGGACTTATAAGCGGTGCTTTTAATTTTCAAAATTCATTAAACAGGTTGCATAAATTTATTATTATTATTATTATTATTATTATTATTATTATTATTATTATTACTCAGAGATGAACGCCCTATTCACTTATGTCGGCCACAATCCCACAGGCGTCATTGACTTGAAATTCAAGCTTCCAAGTATATGGTGCTCACTAGGAAGTAGTATGAGGGTTAATGTCCTTTATAAAGGAATTGTATAAATTTTTTCATCATAGTGACCCAGACTGGCTTCTTGCCCTTGTTTTTCATTACTAAAATGCTCAATTAAATTGAGCTGAAATATATTATCGCGTTTATGAGACACTGACTATCCTGCTTTTATGAAGGTCACCAAATGACCTATAATTTTGGTAGATGTATATCGATTGTAAGGTCTGTTACGAATACTGCTTATCGTAGATTATAATTTGATATTACAATTGAAATTATTTTATAAATACGTGTTAATTCAACTGATAAAGTCATTGATACTCATTGTCTTGAATATTTGCTGCCTTTGATCACTTCATATTATGTTTGTTGCGAACTTTTTTCTGCTGTAAAGTAATAGTCTTGGTCAATATATTTGTTCCCGGCTGTGTGTACATGTATATTGTAAACTGTTCATCCTCGTTGGTAGGTGGGGCGGTAGTGCCAGCAGTGCACCTCATAGGGTGCACTGTACGCATTACTAAAGGTTCTTTGCAACATGCCCTTGACCCCTAGCTACTTCAAAATATAGTAAATTATCGCAAAGAAATAAACCTGCTTTATTTGATATAACACGTCTTATAATTTCATAAAGTTATACAGTAAGCGCTGAATTGCCTTTGCTGCCCCAGTGCTTGTTATACCTAAACTTTATAAAAACCAACCAACCAACCTTGACCTCTAGCTGCATCCCCTTTCATTCCTTTTACTGTACCTCCGTTCATATTATTTACCTTCCCTCTTGCTATCCACCCTCTCCTAACTTCGAGGGTTTCCTCCAGTTACACCTTCACATCTATTTACTCTCAGTTTCATTTGCAGCGCTGAATGACCTCGTCGGTCCCCAGTTCTTGGACTTGGCCTAAATTCTACATTCCATTCCATTCCTATACAGTTTATCCATTATGTATGAAGCATAGCCTGCATTGCAGGATTTGTCTGGTGATCTTCAGTTTCTTTATGACCCTCGTTTCTCTTTCTCGTCGGTGAATAATTCCGAAAGTCTTTTGCTTTCTATGCCATTCCTTTTCGAATGAAAGTCAGGATCGTTTCTTTGCCAGAATGAAAGGCTTTGCAATCCAGGTTAAAATCAGATACTCACACCAGAAACTTCAGGTTCACTTTGATTTTGTTTTATTACCTTTGTGTCACCAGCACCGCTAGAATTCTGTTTATTATAAATAAATGTATATTTTTTATACTCAAATGTTAAGCTATGAAATTTAGCATCTAATATTTAATTCACTACACAGTATCTAAATGAACTGTTCTCGATTTCTGCTCTCACCTGTTGGCGAAGGTTCATTGTTGACATTGGCACTAAATTGGGGCATGGCACTAAAGAATATGAACCTTAAATCAAGGTCCCCAAAGGAACCTCAGCAATCCTGCCACATTTCCTCTTTTCTCTTTTGGTAGTGAGACTCACCGGGCGTTCCAGTTTTACCTACAGTGATTTTGAAAAAACTAAAAAAAAAAAAAAAAAAATACTAGAAGGAATTTTAATTTCGTCCCCTTGTTAGTTTTTTCCTCTTTCCAATCCTTTTGAAAATTTCAGTCGCTTTTATCTTTTAGACGGATGTTCGTGGGTTCTTTCATAAGGGAGTAATGATTTTGCTTCATGATCATTTTTCAGTCTTTTTGCCATGAAATTATAAACCTTTTTCAATATCCTGTCTTCATTCATTCACCTCAAGTGAGCAAACAACATGAAAATACATTCCTTTGTCTGTTCACCGTCGTATTTTTTTTTATTTTTACTTTTTTATTCTTTAGTGTCTCTACATGTCCCATCCTTTCATCTACTGTTATTTCATGATAGATAAGCAAACGAGAGAGTGAGAGAGAGAGAGAGTTAAAAAGTTTTCCTTTCATTCACACTTCATTTCCATAAACATTCTCAAATAGTCCAACTTGTGTCCACAGACGTTTATTTATTTATTTATTTATTTATTTATTTATTTATTTATTTATTTATTTATTTATTTATTTATTATTATTATTATTATTATTATTTTTTTTTTTGCCTTTTGGAGAAATCCTATTTTATTCATTGCTGTACATCTCACGTGATGCACATCTCACATCCTACAGTCGTCTGTAGGAGTATAACAGGCAGATGATATTGAATGGTTAATATTACCTGTAACGAATTTCAGCCATGATTTTAAAAAACTCTAACCTTTATCCGCTTGCATAGATGTTTAACTTTCAGTTATTACTTGTCTCTGTAAGAAGCTATTGAATAAATGAATCTTGATGCTCCATTTAGTTTTAATGGCATTTAACGTTTTTTAACTAGATCTTATTGTTGTTCAAAAGGTTCAGGCAATGGCAAAGTTTGTTACATTTCCGCACTCTGTTATGCATTACTGTTCATTGCCGTATTTATGCATAATCTTCTCTTGAACCTCCTATCTTGCTTGGATAGTATTTCGAAGCTGCCGTCGATATAATAAAATAAATCTATGACAGTGACTGGAGACCAGAAGTGTCCAGACATCAAGCCTTTATTGGTCCTATTATACTATAAGTTAAATTGCTGTACATACGGGTAGTACTAACCTGATCAACACTATCCGGCCATGTCTGCATCCTCTGGCTAACAGACAACGGATAGATGAAATTTTTTAAGGTTTGGATTCTTACGTTTCTCCATTATGGCTTCCACTTTGTCCTTTTATTTGTTGTTGGGGAATTATATATTTTTCTGAAATTTATATAATTTCATTTCCAGGATTGTTTTCCAATAATTGATAACCCGTTTCTACTTTCAGGCTATGATCTCGGGTTTTCACCAAGAATAGATAACTTTGTATCTAAATGTTACCGAGGTTTTTGCCACGTAAATATGGTCATGTCGAACTGTTACTGCGGTTTTTTCCAAGTAGATATCTTCGTATCTAATGTTATTGAGGTTTTTACCAAATAGGTAACTTCGTATCTAAAGGGTATTGATGTTTTTCCAAATAGATATTTTCGTATCTAAAGTTATTGAGTTTTATTCCAAATAGGTATCTTCGTATCTAAATGTTATCGAGTTTCTTTTTTTTTCAAAATAGATAACTTGTATCTAAATGGTATTGGGGTTTTTCCCAAATAGACATCTTAGTATCTAATGTTATTGAGGCATTTTATTAGTAGTACGATATAATTATTTATACCCTGAGCCAGTCGATGTAACGAAGGGGAAAAACTAATTCATAATTTATGAATAATATATAATGAAAGATCTTCCAGTAAATCCACACGTGTCTGAAATAGCCCTAAGAATTTTTTTAATAGTGATGATTATGTTGTATTCTCTCCCGGGTATTATCCATCTTGGCGTTTCTCTCTCTCTCTCTCTCTCTCTCTCTCTCTCTCTCTCTCTCTCTCTCTCTCTCATCGAAGATGTTCGTTAAACCTGTAGGCCTGTACTGTATGACCTTGTCTCGTTACTCAAAAGAGAATTCATACGCATTTGCGGCAAGATGCATTCAAGTAATATTCTCTCGGTATGCAGTTACGTCTTAATCACCAGATTTAAAGTTAAAGGATTCACGTAGGCGAATTTCACCGAAGCAATCAGTTTTCACTTTAAGCAAGGGCTCGGATAGCATCTTGAACCTGTTGCGGACAAAGGCAAATGGTTTTCACTTCCAGGGATTGTAAACAAAGTGAAAGTGTTGGACAAGTTATTGCCAGTTATTTGCTAATTACGCCCAACTTTTAATTCTGGATTATTTCGTCAGAGTTAGTTGTACGCCTTGCTACTGATCTCCGTTTATTTACTGGGCGGAAAGGTATGTTTTTGTATTGGTTTGTTTTGATTTACTGGCGACATGCAATTGTTAATCTCTCTCTCTCTCTCTCTCTCTCTCTCTCTCTCTCTCTCTCTCTCTCTCTCTCTCTCTCTCTCTCTCTTATATTTCTCTAATTTATCCATGTCGCTCAGCAATGTGGTAAACAAAAACAAAAAAAATGGTTCCCATATGCTGTTTTCACGACTGGAAATTTTTGTTATGCGATGAAATAAATAATGATATTCCCCTAATTTATTTTTCAGCGTACACAAGTAAAATAAAAAAAGTAACTAAAGTTAATAAATATGATTAGAAATAATATAGCAACGCAGGATCGAGTGAATTTGTTTTCCTTGAGCTGCGAAGTCAGCATAGAGTAAGATTTCATTTCCCACTTCCGGTTAACATTATCTTCCTCATTTCCCAAGTAAGTTCTTCCTCATTTCCCTATTAAATTCTTCCTCATTTCCCTAGTAAGTTCGTCCTCATTCCCGTATTAAGTTCTTCCTCATTTCCCTATTAAGTTCTTACACATTTCCCTAGTAAGTTCCTCCTCATTTCCCTAGTAAGTGTTCCTCATTTCCCTAGTAAGTTCCTCCTCATTTCTCTATTAAGCTCTTACACATTTCCCTAATAAGTTCCTCCTCATTTCCCTAGTAAGTGTTTCCTCATTTCCCTAGTAAGTTCTTCCTTATTTCCCTAGTAAGTTCCTCCTCATTTCTCTAGTAAACTTCTTCATTTTCTTAGTATGTTCCTCCTCATTTCCCTAGTAAGCTCTTCCTCAATTCCCTATAAATTCTTCCTCATTTCCCTATTAAGTTCTTCCTCATTTCCCTAGTAAGTTCTTCCTCATTTTCCTGGTAAGTTCCCCCTCATTTCCCTAGTAAGTTCTTACTTATTTCCCTATTAAGTTCTTCCTTATTTCCTAGTAAGTTCTTGCTCATTTCGCTAGTAAGTTTTTCCTCATTTCCCTAGTAATGTCTTCCTCATTTTCATAGTAATTTCTTCCTCCTTTCCCTATTAAGGTCTTCCTCATTTCCCCAGTAATTTTTTCATTTCCCTATTAAGGTCGTCCTCATTTCCCTAGTAAGTGCTTCATCATTTCTCTAGTAAGTGCTTCCTCATTTCCCTAGTAAGTTCCTCCTCATTTCCCTATTAAGTGTTTCCTCATTTCCCTATTAAGCTCTTCTTCATTTCCAAGTTCCTCCTCATTTCCCTATTAAGCTCTTCCTCATTTCCAAGTTCCTCCTCATTTCCCTATTAAGCTCTTCCTCATTTCCAAGTTCCTCCTCATTTCCCTATTAAGCTCTTCTCATTTCCAAGATCCTCCTCATTTCCCTATTAAGCTCTTCCTCATTTCCAAGCTCCTCCTCATTTCCCGATTAAGCTCTTCCTCATTTCCCTAGTAAGTGCTTCCTCATTTCCCTTGTTAGTTCCTCCTCATTTCCCTATTAAGTTTTCTCCCATTTCCCTATTAAGGTCTCTCATTTCCCTATTAAGGTCTTCCTCATTTCCCTAGTAAGGGCTTCCTCATTTCCCTTGTTAGATCCTCCTCATTTCTCTATTAAGTTCCTCCTCATTTCCTTATTAAGCTCTTCCTCATTTCCCTAGTAAGTGCTTCCTCATTTCCCTTGTTAGTTCCTCCTCATTTCCCTATTAAGTTCCTCCTCATTTCCTTATTAAGCTCTTCCTCATTTCCCTAGTAAGTGCTTCCTCATTTTCCTTGTTAGTTCCTCCTCATTTCCCTATTAAGTTCTTCTTTATTTCCCTAGTAAGGTCCTCCTCATTTCCCTATTAAGTTCTTCTCATTTCCCTAGTAAGTGCTTCATCATTTCCCTAGTAAGTTCTTCCTCATTTCCCTATTGAGTTCTTCCTCGTTTCCCTAGTAAGTGCTTCCTCATTTCCCTAGTAAGTTCTTCCTCATTTCCTTAGTAAGTTTCTCCTCATTTCCCTAGTATGTTCTTCCTCATTTCCCTATTAAGTTTCTCCTCATTTCCCCAGTATGTTCTTCCTCATTACCCAGTGAGGCATGTTCATAATTTCCCGTCAGCTTCTGATAAATGTCATTGTAATGTCCAGTAAACCACGGGTCGCGACTTATATATAATTTTTTGAAGTCAAAGGACTCTCCAGTTTGTCAGCTGGAGGTCATATGCTTTTTAAGTAACAAAACCAATAGCTACACCCTGCCTGTGCGATCGTAGTTGAAAAATTTGGTGTCATTAAAAAAATCATGGTTTTTTTTTTTATTTGAAAGCAAACAAATTGGAAAATATGGCTTGGAGGTTAATAAAAACTTTAGCATAACTGCGCTGCATCTATTTATTTTGATATAAAAAAAATTACAAGTACATACTCTAGGCCAGAACTGGAAGCCTAAAAGATAAATCAATAGTAATTCTGTCATAAAATACATTTTGAGGAAAAAAAAAGGATTGAAAAACAGCTAACATATAAAAAAAGATAAATAAACAATCAAATAAATCTCTGTTTTTTGTATTTATTTAAAAATCACCAACCCTGTTCTCATTACGGTTCTTTTCTTCCTTTTTCTTCTCCTCCTCCTCGTTCGTAAACACGAACACACGCATCTACGCGTGCAGCATCCGATGCGGAGAATCGTTCTTCCGGTTTCGTTGGTCACGGGGAAAATACACCGGGAGTTTGAAAACAGTCGTGGAAAGGGTGGGCGTCCGTTTCTGTGTATCATTTTCGACAGGAAAAACAAATCAAACTTCTCTCTCGAGTTTGCAGCCCGTGTTTATATATATATATATATATATATATATATATATATCATATATTATATATATATATGTATATATATATATATATAAAATTGCTGCGTCTCCGAAACTTTTTTTTTGTTGCGTGGTGGTGGTGGTGGGTGGTGGTGGTGTTTGTTAAGCAAACAGTATTACCATCTGTGATAACCCGGCATGTGCTAACAAAAACAAACCACTGGCCCTGACCTCTCTCTCTCTCTCTCTCTCTCTCTCTCTCTCTCTCTCTCTCTCTCTCTCTCTCTCTCTCTCTCTCTCTCTCTCCGCATACACTTTCAAACACACAAGCACTACATAAGTACATACTTATATATATATATATATATATATATATATATATATATATATATAAAAAATGTATACATATACAGACTTCAGTGGAATTATTGAGAACTGTAGGTTTGATGGCCTTGTTACTTCAGTATTTGTTCGAGTTTATTGCAGGGTGTAATGTATTGCAATAAGCTGCGATTGAAAGAAACCATTTTTTTTTTAACTCAAAGACATCCTATTCAATCCTAAATCATTTAATTAATCGTTTATTCCTTACTAAACTTATATCAATATTCCCTGTTTAATTAAAAGTGATAGATTACATAAAGTAAATAATGATGTTCGGTTATCATCAGTATCATTATTTATATCTGTAGTTATTTAGAAGTAAGAATCGTTAATAGCCTTGTTTGGGAATGTGACTGTCACTGACCAATTTGCAACTTTGTATGTCCTAGGCAGTATATAAGAGCCTCAGTGGCATGATCGGTATGTTCTTCACCTGCCACCTCGTTGGCCGCGAGTTCGATTCTCGGGCATTCCATTGAGGTGTGTATTTCAGGTGATAGAAGTTCACTCTCGACATGGTTCGGAAGTCACGTAAAGCCGTTGGTCCCGTTGCTGAATAACCATTGGTCACATGCAACGTAAAAACACCATACAACTAAACAAACAAAACAATAAACAGTATATATTTTAGTTAGAGTGATGTGAGCTTAGATTTTTCTGTGGATATGATATAATTATGTACATCTCGAAATTCCCAGTAAAGGCATAAAACCGAAAGGCTTAAATATTTCACATTCACACAAATTAGAGGATTTCTGCACTCTTAAATTTTTCTTTTCATGGCTTATATTTATTCGATAATTAGCCCCTGTGTAAACGTCTTAAAGATATTAGAACTCTGGAATATTAATGGAGAGTTTGCTTTCCATAGAACCTCATTTCCGCGCCGTTTGCTTTCCCTGAAGAGTTTAAATACCCCGAAGGAATTATTCTAAATGCGTGATTGATAATTATTAAACTGGGTTCCTCTGCTGTACATGGAGTTTGAAGAGTTTGAATCTAGGAAATTTGTTATGTTGATTTTAAGCGGTTTCATTATTTACTTTGACTAAGAATCTATGTGGATTTTCCCTCTCTGCAAGATTCAAGTTACTTTGTCTGTGTTTATTTTTTTTTTATCCCATGGCTGCTAATAAGCTAGTAACTGGCTAGTAACGTTCTTGGGTAATGAAAGATCAAGAACGCTCGAAACCTAATGATTTTAGTGATAATTTAAGGTATTAGAGCATCATACTTGTTTCCTGTACTTGATGTTGATGCACGACCTTTCGTTCCATTTCCACTGTCGTAATTTCACGTGGGCTGAAAATATAATTGTACCTTGTTTTACTAGTTCCTCGTTGGACGAATAGTTTTCGCGCTCGGCTATCAATCCGGTGGTCCGAAGTTCAATTCTCGGTTCGGCCAACGGGGAATCAGAGGAATTTATTTCTGGTGATAGAAATTCATTTTTCGATATAGTGTGGTTCGGACCCCACAACAAACTGTAGTTCCCCTTGCTAGGTGACCAATTGGTTCCTAGCCACGTTAAAATATCTAATCCTTTGGGCCAGCCCTAGGAGAGCTGTTAATCAGCTCAGTGGTTTGGTAAAACTAAGGTATACTTTAGTTTTTTTTTTACCTTGTTTTACTATCTGATGTCTTATCACGGAGAAGGTTAGGTATTTTATGATCAGTTTCCATCCGTATAAAATGTAGGGTAGAGTGCCTTATTATTGTAAGAATGTTAGATTCCAAGTTCAATTAGCGTTCGAATGGTGAAAATATTATAAAGGTGGGTAAAATCATCTGCATGCTTCACTGACGCCATCTGTGCGGATAAGTGCTTTTCTGCGTTAACATTCTGCTTACGTTGCAAACTATTTGTAACACATTTGCGTATAAGAGAACGCAGAAGAAATAATTACCACTGATTGGAAGGTCACACTATAAGGTGAATATACTAAAAACTGAAAATGTCTCGGTGAAAAGGAAAGCCAATGTAGAATGCCAAGTTTCTATGTATAAATATAACAGCAGGAGCTTTCGACCTTTAGTTGTAGTAAAAAAAATCTTTCTTTTTTTATTTCTTTATAAACACGTTCTAATTAATATTTACTACATCAGAATTAGGACCTTATCGAAGGACCGACGCTCCTGTTTTTATGCTATTTTCACATAATTTTTGGTTTACCTTAAAGTTTTATTTATGTTTATTTTTGTATTATCTATTCAAGACAAACAAGAGCAACGCTTTTATTACGGAATGAAAATGGCGTATTTGTTTCTAAATTATTATTTTTTTCATTATTTATTCAAGTCAAACACGAAGAATGTTTTTTTTATTACGGAATGAAAATGGCATATGTGTTTCAAAAAAAAAAAAATCGTTGTAGTAATAAAAGGTCACTGATTTGATATAAAAGAGAGAAATGCTTTTTGAGAAAAGGCGAAACGGAACAGGGCTAGGGCAAGGGTGCCTTTCGCAAATCCCTGAATGGAGGCAGGCACCGGTTCCAGTTGAAACCAGGTGCCATTCAGTCCCTGAATGTCCTTCGAGGGCATTTCTTTGACTGCGCTAGGTTTCTCCTCCAATGCCTCCTCGGGCTTTTCCTTTTCCCTGTTTGAGTTCTATTCTCCTCTGTCCAAATATAGTTTTTATTTTTTCTTATTTTTTGGCAAGATTTGGTAACGCAAAACTTTATTTATATATATATATATATATATATATATATATATATATATATATATATGTAATAGTGTGGCCACAGTGTCGTTATTCAAAGGCAATAACTTAATAATACTTAAGAAAAAAGGCACGAAACGGATAATAAGAAAGAAAGAGGGATAAGAGAATGAAAATAATTAATTTTACGAAGGTATCGTTTTTCTCGGACTCGACCCAAAGCGATTAGGCGTTAGCCCACAGGCATCTGGTCTGCATCTCCCAGGCATCTTCGAGAAATTGGAATCCAACCCATTACGCCTCATCTCCGATGATTAAGTGATTCTCTGGCACGCCCGACATTTGTGACACTTCAAGCGTCGGAGAATTAATGTAAGGTGGACCTTTTCAAGAGCCTTCTGTTTAATATAACCAAGGGAAATTCAAGGCTTCCTTGTTTCAAAGGTGGATCCGTGTGAAAAATCTAAGCTCCACCCTCCCAAATATAGGCCTCTAGTATCGGACGAATCAAAAGCCATGAGTGTGGTCATAAGACAGCCCAAAAGGGGTATCAACGAATGACCTATGAGGTTACCAAGGCATACGCCCCTAAGAAGCCAGGACATGAAGAAGGAGGCGTATACAAATTCAAAGCCTACGAATTACTGTAGAAGACCTGACAGGAAGGCGGTCTCGTATGAAGTTAGTAGCCACTAAGAGACAAAAAGTCTTTCAGAAAATGCCACACCCAGTCAGAATCCAAAAATCCAAAGGCGGGGCTAAGGAGATTTCAACTGAACAAAAAGGCGAGACAGAGAGAGAGCAAGCAGAAAAAGGGAGAGAGAAAAAGGGGAACAGAGAAGCCACCAGAGAGAAACAACCGGGAGCCATGAGGGGAGAACTGCAGTGGCATGGCCGTGAAACAGAGAAAGACAGAAGAATCCCCAGAAGAAGAACAGGTGCAAAAGTGTGGTGTGCGAAGCAATCAAAGACAGTGAAAGTGACAATCAATACTTAGTAAAATTCCCTCGTGCCTATAGACTCGTAATTGCAACAAGTGCCAATTAAGTTTTATCAGTCCAAAAGCCCAGTAACTCAGGAGGTGGAAAAACTTTGTAAGAACCCCTAACGAAGAATAAACTTATGTTAAGAAAATATCAATCTTCATTTCTCATCCAAAACGATAACCCTTTTTAGCTAATTCAGCAAGGTAAGAAAAATTTATATAAGTCAAATTCTCCAAAGTATAGCCTCCAGTGTCGGCACACGTTACCTTAGAGCTGTGTACGAGAAAGTAAGTACCGTCACAGATTTATTGGTGGCAGAGCGATGGGATACGATGAGATAAAGATTGATATAGTGACAAGATTAATTGATGAGTCGATAGGATAGGAAGAGACAAAAGACACAGCAAAGAAATGGTGATTAGCGACGTGATACGAAGACACGAATGACAGTTAAAGACAGCGGCTGCGAAACGGAATCAAAAGTTTAGTGTCGGCATAAGAGATTTCAATCCATTCACGCCACTCGAAAAGAAAGTTCTCCCCAAAGACAGTTACCAGTGCTTCCCCAAATACAAGGACAGTTACCGAGTTGTAACAATAAAAGCGCTCCAAAAAAAGCCACCCACACTTTGCGAAAGTAAAACTCCACTCTGAAGAACAAGAACAGTCGTTCCACTAGAAGAACAAGATGTCGAACGCATAAAGAATATATCAAGAGGAAAGAAAACAATTCCGAAAACGCATCAGTCAACGCAATCGAGAGAGAGAGAGAAGTCCCCTTCCCGCAGACGTAACAACGCATCATTCAACGCGCTGGTAGGCGAACGCAAGCTGTCAGACGTAAACCCGGGAGTCGAAGACGACGAAAGAAGTTAAGTCCAAAATAATATCCTCACACTTACATAACATCAAACTTTATTGAAAGTAAATTACGCGATTAACATTTCAGTTAGACAATTTCTGGTGTTTCAAGATTAAAAGATTTTCACACTGAACCTTTTTTTTTGGCAACGAAAACTCTACGATATTTCATTTTACTAATTATAACTAATCAGCTACTAAGACCTTTTCCCGAACATTTGTATTTACTAACCAATAACTTTAAATTTTAATTTCTAATTTTGATTGTGTCATTTTAGTTATTTTTTTGTTTTTTGATTTGGTTGTTTTGCGATTTCTTGTACTTTGTTTTGTTTTTTTTGTTTTCAGTATTTGCTTTTACTTTTATTCGTTACGCTCGAATGAATGTTTACTTGTTTTTATTTTGTTTGTTTAGGATAACAAGGGTAATTCACGGGAGGTCTCTCGTTAGCGTACACTTTACGGTCAGTTCAGTATCGTTTTACCAGTACTGTTAAGAGGGTTTTGTTGTTGTTTAAGAATCGCTTACCGGTAACGTAAGACTTTGAGAATATTTCTGGGGAAAATTCTTTTATTTTTTATGGTGATCGAATACTTTAGTAAAAACAATTTATTGTTATTATTTTCTTTTCGGGATATTACTGTCATAACTTTGATACTTATAATGATACTCAGTACTTAAGAAATTTCCATTAACGAGTCGATGGTCAAAGGAAGACCGACTCCTTATCAGAAAACGTAAAGAAACGCCTGTGCTCACGAGAAGTCAAACAAGGAAATTAACCATGACGGAGAGTACACAGTCCGCGAATTCGAACGCACAGCAGTAATGGGAACACATAAGGGACATGTGATTAATCACACAGCTAAGTTTTGCGGAGAAAGGATGGTCAGTTCAGCTTGTAACTTAGAGAAACTGGATAGAGCAAGTGGAGACACGCCTAGATAGCATAACGGGGACAGATAGAGAAAAGCTTATTGAAGCCAAGAGTTATCTTGATTTGGAAGCCGGAGGAGACTTAGAACGCTACGTCCACTCCGAGACTTACCGAGATCTTAAGAATTGGGAAGAATTGAAACGGTATTTTAGGAAGGTTTATTCCACAGTTGTGAAAGAGATCCAGTAATTAGCTTGGCAAGGATAGTGCGTCAATTTAAGTTAGACGAAAGACGTTATCAAGAGTTTAGCTCTCAGTTGTATAACAATATGAATGAATGGGGTAACTTCATGGAATCCACAGGTTGGATAGAGGTAGAAGGAGGCAAGCAAAAAATGCTAATGAGTCATGTTAAAAAAATATTTAGACTAGCAATAATGATTGGAAGCCTGCCAACAGAAGTCATTGCAAGGATGACCCGTAAGTGGGAGACATCCGATGATGTAGCAGAGATTGAAGAGGAGGAAACAAAAATCCTAGGTAGAAGACCTGAAGGGAATCCTATATACAGACCTTTAAGTCGCTTTAGGACAAAAGAAAGAGGTCCAAATAGATCTAGGACACCATCTAGAAATCAGAATAAGATGCCAGGTAAATCTTCTCAAGGAGGATTTTCGACAGTCACGTGGTTATACTGTCAGAAGAGAGGACATTATGCCAGTGACTGCCGAGGGATAGCCTTCTGTCCTTTCCATAAGAGAACAGGACATAGTGCCCCGAGAATGCAGAAATAAATTTGTTTCAGCTCCTAGAGGTAGATCTCAGTCGAGAGGCAGAAGTAGAAACAATAGTCAATCTCCCCCCAGCTAGAGGAAAATAGGGATTCCGTCCCAAATAGATATGCTAATCAAACAGCAGTATAGGGTATCAACCAGTTCAGTCAATGTCAGACGACGCAAATGGGAAATTTTCTGCTTACTGGTACAATGAATCTTCCTCTAACAGAGAGAAACGTCCGGAATGTCAAGGCTAAGCCCAGCTCACAGGTTAGCAAAGTTGATGTAGGAATGAATATAATTATAGACCATTATTTTCCCGCACATGTCGGTCTAGAGAAACCTATTATTACATTCTTTGATACAGAAGTCCTAAGAATATAATGTCAGAAAAGTGTATCGGTTGTATTTTTCTCACTTAAGTTTGAATCCAGCAGTAGATTGTAGAATCACAGACGTCCAGGGTAATGATATCCACGTAATTGGACAGTTAGATTTTCCATTTAAGCTAGGAAGAATTGCTCTAAGAGAAAATGTTCTGGTAGCCAGAGATATACAATTAGCTTTTGCTCATTTGCTGATAGGTTATCCAACTATGGCTAGACAAGGGATAAGCATTGATGCCCCTAGAGAACAACTAGTGATTAAAAACGGTCGTGAGTTTCTAGAATACCATTATGCAAGTCAATTAAAAGAACCCAGACTCAAGAGAATCCCACGATGAAAGGTAATCTAAAGAAGGATAAGACAGAGGGAAGATATCCAGAATGCATCACGAGTTCACAACAGATCATCTTAACCTCTTAGAATCAAATCAATGCCAACTTATTTAGTTTAAAGTTAGAAAGGGAATTAAGACTTAA
This sequence comes from Macrobrachium nipponense, assembly GCF_015104395.2. Classification (NCBI taxonomy): domain Eukaryota; kingdom Metazoa; phylum Arthropoda; class Malacostraca; order Decapoda; family Palaemonidae; genus Macrobrachium; species Macrobrachium nipponense. The sequence goes on along the minus strand of NC_087203.1, from coordinate 89,338,403 downwards.
ACCAGGAGAAAGTACTTGGGTAGAATGTACAGTAAATCCAATTTTTGAAAAGGAAGGAAAATTCTCACGCTTACTGAAAGTCGCAAGTAAACGGAATACATTATTCTTCTAGTTTTACATGAAGTCAGACAGGGCAAAAATAGCGTTACAGATTACGAATAACAGAGGAGGAAAGGTTAAGTTAACACCCAGGTACAGAGATAGGCCTAGCAGAAATACTCCATACCTATCCGAGTTGTAGAACGGGAACAGTAGCAGCAATTAGTAAAGGAAATGAAAATTACGCTCAGGACATAAAACTGAGAAGAGCGTAAATAGGATTTCATTTAAAGGAAATTAAGGAAAACCATGTTAGAGAAGAATTCATAGACTTACTGTGCGAATATAATGATATAGTCGCTCTAGACGGCGACACCTTGGGAAATACACGCGAAATAACGCACAAGATAGACATTCCATTAAACACCAAGCCAATTTTACATACCAGCCTACAGAGTAGCACATTCCCAGAAGGAGATCATTGAAAGAGAAGTACAAAGAATGAATAGGCAAGGAATAATAGAACCATCTAAATCCCCATGGTCCTTTCCACTTTGCTAGTTCCTAAAAGGGACAAACTTACAGAATAGTTGTGGATTTCAGAAAATTGAACCAAATTACTGAAAATGATCCTTATCCAATGCCGTCAATGCGAGATCTTATCGCCACTATAGGGTCCAAGAGATACTTCACCACTATAGATTTATTGCAGGGATTCTTGCAAATCCCTCTAGACGAAGAAAAGTAAACCTTTGACTGCTTTTTCCACTAGTAACGGCAGATACCAGTATGTAAGAATGCCATTGGTTCTAAAGTCAAGCCCGGTAACTTTTGTAAGATTAATGGATAAAATTTTGGGCGATTTACTAGGCAAAGACGTACACTGTTACATAGATGATTCTTTGGTAATAGCAACAGACACTATAGAGGAACACATAGACTTAGTCAGAGAAGTCCTAAAGAGATTAAGAAAAGCCAACCTGAAGCTTAAACTGAAAAAATGTAACTTCCTTAAAAGGAAAATAGACTACCTTGGTCATACACTAAGTGAAAAGGGCGTAGAAGTAAACGACTTAAAGATAAAGTCAATCAAGGAATATCCTACACCTCAGTGCAAGAAGGACGTAAAGTCATTCTTAGGTTTAGCAGGATTTTACCGCAAGTTCATAGGGAACTTTGCAGCCATATCCGCTCCACTAACTGAAACTTTTCAAAGGAACACGTATCATTTGTATGGACAGACGAGCAGCAAGAAGCATTCGATGAATTGAAAGAAAGATTAACACATCCCCCAGTACTTAGCTTCCCAGACTTTGGCAAAGAATTCTTTTTAGCCACGGACGCAAGCCACATTGGTATAGGAGCATGTTTAATGCAAAGACAAGATAATAAGTATAATGCGATAGCTTATTACAGTAGGAAATTAAAGCCCTCAGAAGTGAACTACTCAGTAACAGACCTCGAGTCTCTAGCTATAATAGACGCTTTAAAGCATTTCAGATATATCATTTTTGGTTACAAGATAACCGTGTTCACGGATCATTCAGCCGCAGTAGAAATGCTAAAGAACCCTAATTTTCTGGACGAAGAGCACGTTGGTTCATGACAGCCCAAGATTATGACATAGAAGTGAAATATGTCCCTGGGAAGACGAATAAGGTAGCAGATGCATTATCAAGATATGTATCACAAGATGATAGTATAAATATGATAAGTCAAGAAGAAGAAAAGAATGAAACAATGTGCAGTGACGTAAATGTACTTACCATGCATTATACAGAGGAGCTTTCCCGGCAAAATTTCATAAAGGAACAAGAAAGAGATGAAGATATAAGGGAACTGTTCAAATACGTTAGAAACGAAAGAAAACACAGCCAACAAGAATTAACCGAACTAGGTAGGAAGGTTGGAGCCCACAGATGCACTAACGGACATAGATGGCGTATTAATTTGGATGTGTCACGAATATGATCCATTTGGTCAATTTCTAGGTGTACTGCACAAAAGGTTAGTACTAAGAGTTAAAAAGGCTAAGAAATCAAGGTCTTGAGCTAATGCACGATGATGACATGAGAGCTCACCCAGGAAGGGATGAGACAATTAGATTAATTCAAAGAACTTTCCATTGGAAGGGAATTCACAAGGATGTTGAGTAATTATGTGAAGAGCTGCAATACATGCAACGCTACAAGGGAAGAACAGACAAGGAAGGAAGTACCACTAGGGAAATATCCTATCCCACAGACTCCTTTCGAAAGAGTATCTATTGATCTTATCACAAATCTCCATACCACGAGTAAAGTGGGAATAAGAATATACTAGTATGTATCGACGCGCTCACGAGATATACAGAGTTGGTACCACTAACTAGTAAAAGTGCCAAGGATTGTGCAACCGCACTCTTCGATAAGATATTTTGCAGATATTCTGCCCCACAGCTCATTATTTCTGATAATGGGACCGAGTTCAACAACTCATTAGTTCAAGAAATTTGTAACGCCTTTAAGGTAGAAAAGGTAGCGATACAGCCGTATCACCCAGCTAGTAATGGCTTGGTAGAAAGGAATAACAGGAAGGTTTTAGACGTATTGCGTCACACAGTAGGACAGGATCCTGACTGGGACGTCAATTTACCTTTAGTCCAATTATCATTAAATGCAAGCATCATACGATTACTCGAGCAACTCCCATAAAAGCTTTGATGGGATATGAACCCAGATTACCTTATGCATGGCTGAATCAGCCAATACAGCCTAATTACTCTGAAGATATCATGAAGATAAGAATCGGGAACTTTAAAGTAATCCACAAGCAATTGCACAAGAATTTAGAAAGAAGCCCAGCAGAATATGATAGAGAGCATCAAGAAGGATTAAGGCCTGTAGACTACAAGAAAGGGGATGAAGTCTATATTAAGAAGGAAGTAAGAAGGTGGTATAATTATAAGTTAGCCACAAAATTCACAGGACCATACAAGGTCGTAGAGTACAAGAAACTACGATAAAGGTTAAGAAAATGAATAACCAAATGCCTTCCACATATGCTGAATCATTAGAAGAAGAAGAATTTTGGATAAACAAGGACAAGGTCAAGAGAACCAAAGAAGTTGAAGAATCCGAAATGACAGAGACGTCAGAAGAAATTCCAGAAGAAGGAAACTAGATATAACCTAAGAAATAGAAGAGTCACTTTTCAGTGAAACAGAAGAGCAAACCCATTAATTCATCCAATTATTCCCATGTATTTATTTGATTTCTTTATTGCTAAGTTTACCTTCATCGGTCGACTTAGGAATAATCTTTTATTGTTGCAATTCTTACTTTAATTAGTTGGTTTGTAGCAATTTTTTTTTGGTTAAGTGCACTTAACTTCAAATTTATTTTGACTTGAAGGGAATTATTTGGGTATGTAAGAAACGGTTCAATGCGTAGTATAAGAATTTTAAGACGTATATTAAGTTTAATCGTTCCATAAGAACATTCTTAGAAGTAAAAGAATAAATAAGACGGGTTAAGATAGATATTAAGAGATTTTAAGATAAGACAATTCGTTTCAGAAATGATTATAATTTTGAAGGGGTAATTAATACACTTACTTTGTTCAATCCATTAGATGTTGATCGATGAAAAAACTTACTAATAAGATATTAATTGATGAAGACTCACTAACAAGAAGTTAATTGATGAAGACTCATTAACAAGATAGTAGTTGTTGAAAACTTACTAACAAGATATTGATTGGTGAAAGCTTACTAATTGTTGTCACAGTAGAAGAAACCTACAAGTATTAACCACTAACCGGTTCCTTTCCTTAACGAGTTTGTTGCCAAGTTTTGTTTTAGTATCAAGCAGTGAAGTTATATTGTTTAATGTACAAGGTTACTCAGAAATTACAGTAAGAATGTCCAATGAAATTTTGCATAAACACAATACACAATCTCAGTAGGAAGTCAAGGACACACTTGTTATTGCATACAAATACACAAGGATATTTTCTCCCAGGACTTGTCTCCAAGCAGCAGGTCGCAGCGAACAAGAAGCCATCAAGTGTCGTCAACGAAGAACGAAATTTATTTTCCCATAAAAGAAAGACGATATCCACCTAGATAGAGTAGGACTGAGGACTGAACCAATCATGTACTGTAAACTTGGATAGTTACCATTATTTTTTGCTTCTACCATGCATTTATATAACTTATGACTTAAGGGCTTATGTATGTTTAACTTTCAGTTTTCTTGTTTTTTTGGTGATTTATTTTGTTTGCATTCAGTTTCATGTTTCTTAATGTGATTTACTCATATTTGAATTCAGTTTGATGATTCTTTTAATATTACTTAATCAAGTACTTGTTCATATTCATATTCAGTTTTTATGTTTCTCTGAATGTTACTTACTCAAGAATTTATTCATGTACAATTCAATTTTGATTGTTGCCCTTAATGTTACTTAATCAAGGATTTGCTCATGTTTACATTCACTTTTGATGTTTTTGAGTCAAAGTTTCAATATGATTTCCAAGAAGCATAAGTTAGGAGTCCTCTTGTAGGTATAATATTTGCTTCAGCTTAGATAACGCTGTCGGAGTCAGCGAGGTAGCGGGCCGAGACTGTAATAGTGTGGCACAGTGTCGTTATTCCAAAGGCAATAACTTAATAATACTTAAGAAAAAGGCACGAAACGGATAATAAGAAAAGAAAGAGGGATAAGAGAATGAAAATAATTAATTTTACGAAGGTATCGTTTTCTCGGACTCGACCCAAAGCGATTAGGCGTTAGCCCACAGGCATCTGGTCTGCATCTCCCAGGCATCTTCGAGAAATTGGAATCCAACCCATTACGCCTCATCTCCGATGATTAAGTGATTCTCTGGCACGCCCGACATTTGTGACACTTCAAGCGTCGGAGAATTAATGTAAGGTGGACCTTTTCAAGAGCCTTCTGTTTAATATAACCAAGGGAAATTCAAGGCTTCCTTGTTTCAAAGGTGGATCGTGTGAAAATCTAAGCTCCACCCTCCCAAATATAGGCCTCTAGTATCGACGAATCAAAAGCCATGAGTGTTGGTCATAAGACAGCCCAAAAGGGGTATCAACGAATGACCTATGAGGTTACCAAGGCATACGCCCCTAAGAAGCCAGGACATGAAGAAGGAGGCGTATACAAATTCAAAGCCTACGAATTACTGTAGAAGACCTGACAGGAAGGCGGTCTCGTATGAAGTTAGTAGCCACTAAGAGACAAAAAGTCTTTCAGAAAATGCCACACCCAGTCAGAATCCAAAAATCCAAAGGCGGGGCTAAGGAGATTTCAACTGAACAAAAAGGCGAGACAGAGAGAGAGCAAGCAGAAAAAGGAGAGAGAAAAAAGGGGAACAGAGAAGCCAAGAGAGAGAACAACCGGGGAGCCTGAGGGGAGAACTGCAGTGGCATGGCCGTGAAACAGAGAAAGACAGAAGAATCCCCAGAAGAAGAACAGGTGCAAAAGTGTGGTGTGCGAAGCAATCAAAGACAGTGAAAGTGACAATCAATACTTAGTAAAATTCCCTCGTGCCTATAGACTCGTAATTGCAACAAGTGCCAATTAAGTTTTATCAGTCCAAAAGCCCAGTAACTCAGGAGGTGGAAAAACTTTGTAAGAACCCCTAACGAAGAATAAACTTATGTTAAGAAAATATCAATCTTCATTTCTCATCCAAAACGATAACCCTTTTTAGCTAATTCAGCAAGGTAAGAAAAATTTATATAAGTCAAATTCTCCAAAGTATAGCCTCCAGTGTCGGCACACGTTACCTTAGAGCTGTGTACGAGAAAGTAAGTACCGTCACATATATATATATATATATATATATATATATTGTGCTAGGCCTTGTATAACAAAGCGCACTGTGAGGTTATTTAAACCTGCGATAATTGACGCTAAGGTCGGTTTGTTATGACTCCCCATCCTCATTGGAGTGTCTTGGATTTCGATAATTTCTAAGTTCATTCAGTATCTTCCTTCTGATGCGAGGTTCTATTGTTGAAACACAGAGTACGTAAATATCTGTATTCTCTGAGTCTACATTGTGAAGATCAGATAAAATTGGACAGGTCTTCCAAGGAAGCTGGCTAAAAGAAGTCTCACTTACAATCTGATTTACAAATCATAAAGTGAGCAGACAGTAGCTCGAACATACGAACATACACACAGATGACATAGATTACAAGTCATATAGGCCGTCTGGGTTATAGGTCACTGTGGTTGTCTCAAGCAGGAAGATTTGTCAATAGTTTACAAAACAATAGATTTGATAACCACAGATGACGGCAAACCAGACACTGACTGATACAACACGTCATCTTAGCTTACTTTATCTTATTTGGTCTGATCATACTCCTGCAAGCAAACTGGTTGACCTCTTGGGTCACTGGTTTTAATTAATCATAGTTTTAGTTTTATATATGGAATAACATTCCATATTTTTTATTATGTAACACTTACACACACACACACCACACACACACACACACATATATATTATATATATATATATATATATATATATATATATATACATATATATGTATATTCCTTTTACGAAAGTAGATGATTATATTGTCCCCACCTGTTTGAAGAGGTTTGATATTTAATGTGTTTATTTCTCAAGATTAGATGGGTGGGAGTTTTGCAGTATTTTTAGGAGAAATGAATCAGTTTCTCAACTACTCAGCAATGCCACTAGAATTCTCAAAGTTATCTCTTGCATTATCCTTAATGCTACTGATACATCATTTCTCTCAAATGCCAATCGCGCATGTACTTGTCAATAAACAACACTATTACAATATATATATATATATATAATATATATATATATATATA
>NC_087203.1:89306503-89326503 GCF_015104395.2 Macrobrachium nipponense | reverse complement strand
AGAGGTGTGTGTGTGTGTGTGTGTGTGTGTGTGTGTGTGTAATAAGCCAAATTAATGATCAATTATCAATGTAGAGTTTACTCATTAGACTCCACATTTATCTGTTCTCAAATGATGTTTTCTCAGACCTTCGATATTACGTCAACGTTTTTATTAAATCTAAAGAGTAAATGCAAACCGTTGGAAGCGAATGGCCCTATCTAAGCCTCCTTTTATCACGTGTCTGGAATTTTAGGTGCTAGAAAATTTCAAACTAGTTTTTCGGATGTGTCTGCTAGTATTAATTGTCGTGACCTGTCGGGCATTTTTATTGCTACAGCAGCTGATGGTGATATAGGTTTTCTCAGTGAGCGCTCAAACCATTGTGACCCACCTCAGGCATTGTTTAGGTCAAAGGGAAATTATTTCCTGTCCTGCCGTTGAAGGATTTTCATTTAGTACCATTTAACGCTCTCCAAAACAATGGATCCCGTAGAGGGATAGTGCCGGCAGCGCACATCATGTGGTGCACTGTATGTATAACTTAAGGTTCTTTGCAGCGTCCCTCCGGCTCCTAGCTGCAACCTCTTTCATTCCTTTTACTGTACCTCCTTTCACTTTCTCCTTCTTCCATCTTACTTTCCACCCTCTCGTAACAACTGATACACGGTGCAACAGTGAGGTTTTCTTCCTGTTACACCTTTCAAACTTTTCCTGTCAATTTCCGTTTCAGCGCTGAATGACCTCATTAGTCCCAGTGCTTGGCCTTTGGCCTAATTTCTATATTCAATTAATCATTCCAAAACAATGGAATGTTTCATAAGAGGAGAAAGGTGCTAGGGAAAGTTGTTATAATGGTGAATAGAAGCCAGGAGGAAGCAACGGTGAATAAGTACGGGGAGTGGAAGATTGGAAGGCGTTGGTTCATTCAGATGTTTGGTAGTAAGTGAAGGGTGGTGGTTTGAGAGAAAATGTGTCTCGTACCTTAGGTGAGCTAAGAAAGATGCCAGGATGCTGCAAAGGGCTTGAATGAAGGAGCGTGGTTATGTTACAATGTATGAATGAATGGTTACCGGCTGTTCAGTATATATTTACCGGATTATCTTCTTTGCAATTGAATTCTGCATACAGAATAGAAATGAAAGAACGTGCGTGGAACCTGTTGAAAATAAGTGTTTTTTTTTGTGTGTGTAATATGTCGAAACATCATTCAAGATCGTGGAAATCTAGATAATAAGATAAAGGTGGCAAATAAAATTAATATATCGTTCCGAAGTAGCTAGGTTTTATTCCAAGGTTAGATGACGTTAAGTTGACTTGAAGGTGTGTATAATGTGACAAAAAGAAAACCAAGGCCAAATCATTATTAAGAAATGTACGTAAAAAATGTGAGCGTGTACATTTGTAATCTATATTTGTATACCTCTATTTCAGTTTTCAACACTATTCGAAGAAAGTTTTTTTTAATTTATTTTATCAACTATACTTCGCCGAATGAAATTATTTCCCTATCAAAACCTACGCTTTCCAGTTTTAATTTCACCTAACGTGTAACATTTCCAAAATGTTTGTTATGCCACAGAATTTTGTAAAGACTTTTTTTCATTTCTTTTCAGAACAATGATGTTGAGAGTTTAAGTCATCTGTTTCCACAATCCTGAGGAAAATAACATGAATCTTGTTATTTAGTATCAGTGTGTTCTCGATTGGGCAAAGGTTGCGTGAACCTGTTCTCTTTCTCAAAATTTTTAAATTTTCTTCTCATGAACATCATATTGATTCCAGTGGATTATGAAGAGCAGTTTTCAGAGTGTTTTAAATGGCCACAATTGTGATAGCGATCATTTAAAATTTCGTAAAACTTTTAATGGGTGCTTACCGAGTGGCTGGATCTCGAGTTGCCTGCACGCATTTTTTTTTCCTTTTTTTCCTGCTTGTGCTTATGTGTTGGCCTTGAAGCATTACCCTCTCAAGGATGTCGCTTTGACTTGTGGTTTGCCCTTGGTGATCTTTACCCTTTCAGTCCAAGGCGATGTCGACATCGGCTTTGCCTGCAGTCGGAGTTTTTTTCGACTGTGAAATTCAAAAGCATTTTCATCCCTTTGAACCTGACTTATTTTTTTTCAAAGGTTTTTATTCCATATCTCAGACATGCATAAGCTGTGCGGACGGTTCATCTCTTACGTCTCTCATGGCTTCATCCACAAAGCATTTATTTTCCCGTTATCCTTATAATATAGACAACGCGTAAATTATTTATCAAAATATTCATGTCTGCGTATACACAGTCCCGTAATTTTCGTATTCTTCAAACTGTTGATGTTTATATTTCGGGTTCATAGCACTCTCCTTACAAAAATGCCGTCCTTATTGCCATGTGAAATAGGTTCATAGCAATCTCCTTACAAAAATGCTGTCCTTATTGCTATGTGAAATAGGTTCATAGCACTCACCTTACAAAAATGCCGTCCTTATTGCTATGTGAAATATAATATGCCTATTATCAGGCACCATGGTAATATTTACCGTGTAATTGGCAAAGAATCAACCTCCATTTGTTTTTTTCCTTGACATAGACGTTTTTCAAGACTTATTCATATCACTTGATAAAAAAGTTTTTTCATATTCGGGCACCTTTCACAATCTTCAAACAACTGCTAAAAATACTTTGATTTTTGAAGCTACATATCGTATTTACTTCTCTTCTTCAATTATTTATTTATTTATTTATTTATTTATTTATTTATTTATTTTTATTTAGAGAGAGAGAGAGGAGAGAGAGAGAGAGAGAGAGAGAGAGAGAGAGAGAGAGAGAGAGAGTTGGCTATCAGAAACTCTTCCCCATCTCTCTCCATTGAAGGTCCCCCATTCCATCGTATTGTAATTTCCCTCATGAAAGTCATCGTTGGAATGCAGACTCAAAGGAGACGCCATTCCTCGAGTTTCAAACGTTGGTATGTCTCTCTCTTCTTTCATGCGCCGACGTTTATAACTTCCAACCCCCTCCCCAACCCCTCTATAGTCTCGGCCCTTCCCCCTACGCTATCTTTTGAGAGCTCCTCTTACCCTCTAAAGCACTGTAGGCATTACTGAAGGTTCTTTGCAGCTTGCCATCAGCCCCCTAGCTGCAACCCCTCTCGTTCCTTTTTACTGTACCTCCTTTCATATTCACTTCCTTCCATCTTTCCGTTGTCTCCTAACAATTAATTCATAGTGTAACTTCGAGGTTTTACTCCTGTTACACCCTTCAAACCTTTTGCTGTCAATTTCCATAACAGCGCTGAATGACCTCATAGGTCCCAGTGCTTGGTCTTTGCTAAATTCTATATTCAATTCTAGTCTTACCCTGTCTAAACCATAATTCATACCCCGAATTTTACGAATGTCGTAAGTTTGTTCTATTTGTCAATTTATCCGTTCCTGCCCAAGTAACCTGGTTGTGGGAGCTTGGTCAGTTCAGCCTCTTAGACACTCTACTTTCGCTCTACACTTACTATGATAATGACATTTAGTCTGAATGGTACCAGCCTCTTAGTGGCCTTGGTCAGGGGTAGGACTATAGTAGATTCACATCAGCCGTGCATTTGATGTCTAGGCCAGTCCCTTACGACGCTCCTGATTGGCTGTTGATAAGCCAATCACAGGGCTGGAAACTCTTAGTCTCTCTCGCGTGAGTTCACATAGGCAGGATGTATGTTCTGCCTCTCCTGGGGTATGCGTCTTTCAGGAGAGGTGGAACACACATCCTGCCTATGTGAACTCTCGAGAGAAACTGAGAGTTTCCAGCCCCATGATTGGCTTATCAACAGCCAATCATGAGCGTCGTAAGGGACTGGCCTAGACATCAAATGCACGGCTGATGTGAATCTACTATAGTACAGCTTATCGCGTAGGTTTTCTGAATGAAAAACGAAGCAAAATACTTCCTTTTTGTCCGACAGTCTATTGGTTCGATATTGGTTCGTGCGTAGCCGATAGGATATTTCACCACCTCTGCCGTTCTTTCTATTTGTAATGCTTATTATTCAGTAATATGAATATTGCTCAGAACTAAGCCTTCGTATAAAGTTATCGCTGTTAATAAGTTTGGTACAACTCTTGTGCAACGTTAGTTACTCCGCTAATACGTCTGTGGCACTGTATCTGTTTTAGAATAACTATGCGGATCGGATGATGTTAATGTATGTTTATGACCCCTGAAAGACTTTAGAATTATGATTATATTTGTCAAAAGACATTTATCATTTTATGTCTGTTACCTTCTAATGTTTTCAGATTTTCAATTACGTAATGTTGCTGGCATTTTTGCATTGATATTTTAGCTGCTAGAGAATCTCTGTAATTGGACAGTTGTTCGCATTATAGCTCCATCATGGTTTATGTGACAGATGACAACGAATTCTTGAAAGAAAAATGAAAAGTTTTCCAAGCCATTTAAGGTATTCTCATTGTAAAACAACTTAAGGTAAGAAGCAATAAGATAACTATTTTGCTGGTTGACATGGTAGTCTCGTAATCTTTGGGGCCGGCGTTCGCCTCCCATCAAGGGCGAATAAGTGGGACTGCCTACCAGTGGTTACCACCATGAGTAAGCGCCTCAGTGGCGTGATCGGTTTGGTCTTGGCCCGCTACCTCGGTGGTCGCGAGTTCGATTCACGTCCATTTCACTGAGGGGTCAGAGATGTGTATTTCTGGTGATAGAAGTTCATTCTCGATGTGGTTTGGAAGTCACGTAAAGCCGTTGGTCCCGTTGCTGAATAGCCACTGGTTCCATGCGACGGAAAAATACCATGCAAACAAACAAACAAATAAACCACCATGAGGGACGTCATGGTAGGGAGTTTGGGGTTACCTGGCTGACGTCCGCCCGAGATGCAGTAGCTTGAGGGAGGACTGAAACTGACGACTTTGACTGTTAAGGGGTTTTTGTTTTGCTGATGTAAGCTAATTGATCATTACGCCTGCTTCCAAACATGTATGTTAATTACTACCAGTACTACTAGTGCACTTATGTTGTGTGTAGAAAGTTTACTGATAACTTGAATTAAATATTAATAATATTAACTACAAGAGGTTAATGATGTGAAATTCGATGGTAAATTTAAGGAATGTGTTACATTCACAGTACCTGAAAATGATTTAAATTGTATTTACGATGAGCAAGTCTCCGGGAAAAAAGCGTCTTACGCTCTAAGTCTTCCTCTTCGTTTTAGGAACTGGACAGTCAGTTAGAACTAGCAAAAAAAAAAAAAGAAAAAAAAAAAAAAAAAAAAAAAAAAAACAAAAAAAACAATAAAGACTGAATGGGATTTTAAAGGAAAAGAAAACGAAATAAAAACGGCTTAAGGCCTGTGGCAGTTCGAAACCCCAATTAATTAGAGTGGCCTACATTACCGGATGATTAAAAAGCTCTGATGTAGATACTTTTTTCTTGGTTATGATGACCTTTTCTCCGATTACTATTACCTTCCAACAATGAGGTTATATGTATATATATATATATATATATATACTATATATATATATAATTATATATATATACGCTCTGTTTGTTTGTTTCTATGTTGGCGAGCTTGTTTTGTGTTTGTTAGGATTCTCAAGAGATTTATTATATATATATATAGATATATATATATATATATATAGACATATATATATATACATCTATATATATATATATATATATATACATATATATTATACATATATTTCCGGTGTTTGTTTGTTTCTCTGTTGGCGAGCTTGATTTGTGTTTGTAAGGATTCTACAAGAGATTATATATATATATATATATATATATTATATATATATATATATATATATATATATATATATATCCGGTCTGTTTGTTTGTTTGTTTGTCTGTTAGCGAGCTTGTTTTTGTGTTTGTTAGGACTCTACAAGAGGTTATATTTATTTTTTCTGGTCTGTTTGTTTGTTCCTCTGTTATCGAGCTTGTTTTTGTGTTTGTTAGGATTCTACAAGAGGTATATATATATATATATATATATATATATATATATATATATATATATATATATATATACTTGGTCTGTTTGTTTGTTTCTCTGCTGAGAGCTTGTTTCTGTTTGTTAGGATTCTACAAGAGATTATATATTTTTTCCGATCTGTTTGTTTGTTCCTAAGTTAGCGAGCTTGTTTTTTGTTTGTTAGGATTCTACAGAAGGATACAAGTGAATTTGTTCAGAAGGTCTTCCTGAAGGTGGGCCTCGTGGTTGCCAGCGTGTAAATGAGAAGGCTGTGCAAGAGTGGAAACTAAATGAACAAAGGGCGCTTAGATTTTAACCTGGTTATTCACGCTCGGCGCGTGCATAGTGAAGTTACTTAACGGCTGGGTGGGTCACTTAGCCTACGGCAAGAACAGTTGGATGAAATAATGCAGATGTTAAGACAATAGACTCACATTATTGGAGTCTGTTGGTGTTTTTGGTCGACCATTTCCATACAAGATTAGAAATTGTCCAGATAATGAAGGAAATAATGTATTAGGCTTATTCCTGATATATACAGTAAACAAAGTAATTGACTGCGTTATGTAAGGATTTTTAGATTAAGTTAAATTAGATTTACCGGCTTTGAAGCGAAATAGGAAGAATGGGAGCTTATGAAATAAAGCTTCACTTGCTTTTTCCAGCACAAAAAATTTTTAAAAGTTCAAATTATGAATGTTGTCATCCTATGTGAGAACTTGGCTCAATATATATATATATATATATATATATATATATATATATATATATATATATACAAATATATATATGTATACTATATATGTATATATCTAAGTGACCCACCCAGCCGTTAAGTAACTTCACTTTGCACGCGCCGAGCGTGAATAACCAGGTTAAAATCTAAGCGGCCTTTGTTCATTTAGTTTCCACTCTTGCACCAGCCTTCTCTTTGCACGCTGGCAACCACGAGACCCACCTTCAGGAAGACCTTCTGAACAATTCACTTATATCCTTCTGTAGAATCCTAACAAAACACAAAAACAAGCTCGCTAACAGACAAACAAGCAAACAGACCAGAAAAAATATATACAACCTCTTGTAGAATCCTAACACAAAAACAAGCTTGCTAACAGAAACAAACAAACAGACCGGAAAAAATTTATACAAACTCTTGTAGAATTCTAACAAACACAAAAACAAGCTCGATAATAGAGGCACAAACAAACAAACCAGAAAAAAATAAACATAACCTCTTGTAGAATCCTAACACACACAAAAACAAGCTCGCTAACCTAGGAACAAACAAACAGACCGGAAAAATATATATAACCTCTTAGAGAATCCTCACTAAGCTCTTTAACAGATAAACAAACAAACGGACTGGAAATAAAATAATATATATAATTATAGATATAATATATATGATATATATATATATAGATATATATATATATATATGTATATATATAGGTATATAATATATATATATATATATATATATATATATACATATATATATATATATATATATCGAGGTCATTGTGGCCTGTAAAGACAAATATCATAGCTGGTGAGTGAATCTTTTAATCCCACTGAAATTCATTAACATTCTTCTTATTCATATTGTTGAAATATGGCTCAGCCACCGTATAGATTCTTACAATTTGTATAATGATATCAATATACATAACATTATACGAGTATGTCAAAGGTATTTTGAGCTACGCTGAACACAAGAATTTTGTTGTGTAATTTTATTAAATTTTTTTCTCGGTATTGTACGTTGCCTTAATTTGATTGTGGATGAGAAGATAGAAATGCATCATAATCTTCAACCAGAGCGTAATGAGAGGTTAATAACGGTATAGCTTATTAGAATGCGTGAGGCAGTGGGAGAACATAAGATGTTGAGAATTTGCTGTAGTATTGAATTCTGGTTGTGAGGAAATCGTTTGAAATGTGGGTACCATCCCTCTGTGTCCTTTGTAACATTTGGTGCACCAATAACCTTCGGCATGTGTATTTCTGGTGATAGAAGTTCACTCGACGTGGTTCGGAAGTCACGTAAAGCCGTTGGTCCTGTTGCTGAATAACCGCTGGTTCCATGCAACGTAAAAACACAATACAAACAAACAAACAAACAAATAAACAAACAATTACCTTCGGCCAACTGTCAAATACCTTATGCTGTTTAGGTCAATACTCAATTCCCATACTTGGGCTCCATGGCCACAACGCAAGGGTGATACTTTCCAAAAACCCCCAACCCCCAACCCCCCACACGCACACTTACACAGTATATATATATATATATATATATATATATATATATATATATATATAATAATCATATATATATATATCTCTAATAAAAGGAGCTTTGAAACTACAGTAATAAATGCAATAAAACCCAAAAACATGCTGTGGATGAGATACGTGGATGACATACTAACATTTTGGGATAATAAGTGGGGTAATTTTAATGAATTCCTCTCAAAATTAAACGCATTAGTGCCCAGCATCAAATTTAAAGTTGAATGGGAAACAGACAACAAAATTCCTTTTCTTAATGTTTTAATAATCAGAGACACGACAGAATACAAATTTACCATATACAGGAAACCAACGTTCTCACTTTCATATATTCACTACTTTAGCTATCATGACAATACTATCAAGATAGGTGTAGCTAGCAACCTATTCTTAAGAGCCTTACGAATTTGTTCCCCAGATTTCCTGGAAAAAGAATTTGAACTAATTCGCAAGCAACTTTCATCTTTAAAGTATCCTGACCATATAATTGAGAAAGCAATTCAAAAAGCAAACGTAATTTTCTACCGACCCCCTAAAGACAAGACCAGAGACACACCCAACAATAAAATAAAAATTCCCCACCTGGAGACGATTAAGAGAGTAACTCACACCCTTGGGAAATCCAACCCTTTTGCATTTACCTACCCAAATACCTTAGCCAAATCCCTGATTAACGTCCAACAAAAGACATCGCCCAAAGACTCTGGGTATATGAGATCCCATGCCAGGACTGTGACCAATCTTACATCGATTTACAGGTAAATCACTTCCCCAGAGATTAAATACAACACAAACGGTCAGTTAGGTATGGACAACAGAACTCGGCTATTTTCAATCATATAAATGAACATAACCATAGAATAAACTGGAATATGTCACGTGTAATTTATAGCAGCAACTGCCGGTACAAGAGTCAAATGATGGAATCGGCCTTAATAAAAGAGAAGCAGGTAATGAACATCTCAAAAGGGAATTGGACATCGGACATCGTCGACGCAGTGTTCATTCAACCAACGCTTTAGAAGATTAAAGGAAGATTATCAGCGGGGGTGACCTAAATTGGCTTACTTGTGGACGAATCTCTTGGTATAAATACCACCTTTTCTGTAAACTTTTCTCATTCATATACCTGAAGAGAGAGACAGCAGTCTCTGAAATATAGTACTTTTCTCTCTACATTTTGGTGTTTTTATGGGCTCCTTTTATTAGATGGAATTCTGTTGTTACAGAACACTTTTACCAGTCATATATATATATATATATATATATATATATATATATATATATATATATATATATATATATATGCGCGTGTATGCGTGCGCGCACGTTTGTGTATACACACACACACACACACACACATATATATATATATATATATATATATATATATATATATATATATATATATATATATATATATATACATACATAATGTATGCGTATGTGTCTGAGCTCTTACAAAAAGCATGAATACTGCAATTCAATACATTGGCTTTTGCTAAGAGGTAATATTCTGAAATTCACCCTAATTGTGTGGCAGTTATAAACGATCGATAAATTATCCTGCCTTTGCCTTCCACCTTCGCACATAATGCATTCTTGAATGTTTACGCGCCAGATAAATCTAAAATAAGATCGTTACCGGAATGTTTAGGAAACCTCGGAAAATTGCGATGGAGGTGACATGACTGAGTGACGTGACGGTCTGTGGCTGATTGACAGGAAAATTAGATTGCGCGCCTCGAAATACCTTACTTTAACCAAGCATATTTTCGTCGAAGCTTAAGTGCTTTCAGTGTCAGCCGTTCGAAGGGAGAGTCTGTCGGGAGGCTGTTTAGTATTTTCTATGATCGTTGGCGATATTAATAATATGCAAAATGAACAATTTGTATTATCTTAACAGGTGAGACGATACATGCATACTCGTATATAACTGTATTACTTTGGTATTGGTTTTCATATCATTAAAACATATGGTTTGTTTATCGGAGATTTCGGTCACACACGCGGGAGAATACGTTCCATGTCGTAAAGCGTGTGCGATATCGTTAGAGTAAACAGACTGATTCCTCAAATGGGTAAGATGATAGGTGGGTGATCATTTTGAGGTCACAGTCACTCTTCATTGATGATGAGCGCCTCAGTGGCGTGATCGGTATGGTCTTCGCCTGCCACCTCGGTGCCTGCGAGTTCGATTCCCGGGCATTCCTCTGAGGGATTAGAGATGTGTTTTTCTGGTGACAGAAGTTTACTCTCGACGTGGTTCGGAAGTCACGTAAAGCCGTTGGTCCCGTTGCTGAATAACCACTGGTTCCATGCAACGTAAAAACACCATACAAACAAAATCCTGGAAGTGTAAGTAACTGTTTAGGGGCACAGTAGCATCTCACCGTAAGAGACTGGTATTCCTCGTTGGACGAGTGGTTGTCGCGCTTGGCTACCAATCTGGTGGTCCGATGTTCGATTCTCGGCTCGGCCAACGCGGAATCAGAGGAATTTATTTCTGGTGATAGAAATTCATTTCTCGATATGATGTGGTTCGGATCCCACAATAAGCTGTAGAACCCGTTGCTAGGTGATCAATTGGTTCCTAGCCACGTGAAAATATCTAATCCTTCGGGCCAGAACCAGGAGAGCTGTTAATTAGCTTAGTGGTCTGGTAAAAAACTAAGATATACTTAACTTTTCTCCGATAAGTAACAAAACCCGTTAAGTATTAAAAAAAGCCAATTTATTAATCATATCATGCACTTGCATATTTTCTAGAAATTTTACAGCTAACTAATTCCACAGACTTCCTAACCTATACTAACTAGTAAGATACACTGACATTCAATTTAAGAGATTTATTGTAAAATGTGACACCTAAGTTGGTATCAAGCAGATGTTACAAGGATGACAATGTAGCTTACTTATAAGTACAGTTTTATTTTCTAAAAATATAATTCCTTTAATTTTGATGATGCTGCGAAATTTCAGTTAATTAGATAACGGAAGTCTTATGTTCTGTATGTGTATTGTTTTTTTATTTGTTGGAAAGATGGGAAAATGAGGCGTCTGTTCCCTAAATGACCTGATCTCTATTTACAAAATGTCATCTGTAGAATCTGTCCCTATTATTATATTTTTATGATTATTGTTATTACTGGTATTTTCTTATTTTTTTCATTATTACTGTCAATATTATCAGTATATAGAGTGATGCTCCTTTCAATTTTCGTTTTTAGCCTTCTGGACCTAACTACTGTAACCACCTAATTTAATCATATACGTAATAATCTGTTCACTAATTGTTATTTTTAATTATTTTTTTATTTACTATTCTCAGTATTATTACTGTTATTACCATTATTGTTTTGAATACTATTTTTTATACTTCTTCAGCAGTTGTATGTGGATATTGCCGATTTATCATATTTTACCATATTATCTCATGTATAGGTAGATTGTGTATGTTAGAGTCTATACATTGTATATTCCATGTATATTGCATTGAGCTGCAATAGAATTTATCATTATTATATTATTATTCGTGTCGGCTATATAGCTACATATTATCATTTGGGGATTTTTGCATGGCCACGTCCTCATTTACGAATTATTTTTCCATCAATTATCAACTTATTTGCAAGAGTTGTCATTAAGTCGCTTCAGTCGTCTGTCTAATTTCCCTCCTCTTCTTTTTATCGGCAACTTCCCTCGTTCCAACTTTATTGTCTCATTCTTTACTCTTTTCTTTTGGAAGTTTTTTTCTTTTTTAACTTCCCCTCTTTCCCCTTCACTTTTCGTATATTCTTCTCCCTCGCGACCGTTATTTTCCACGACGACACAAAAAATGTTAACGAGGAAGTCAGTCATAGACTATTTTTCATAGCAGAGGATGCTTTACATATACGGTATGGTTAGAGACAGCAGCCTCTCTCTCTCTCTCTCTCTCTCTCTCTCTCTCTCTCTCTCTCTCTCTCTCAATTATACTTAATGCCCTTTCAGCTAGAATTTTTCAAAAACCAGCATTCAGCGTAATCTGTAAACTCACTGCAACATTCAGTTTGACAAGGCTTTCAATGGCAAGTTTATGACATAAAGAAGTTTCGTAGTGATTTGTGATATCACATCTCACACAATTTGTGACAGTGACCTCTAGAAACACACACACACACACACACACACACACACACACACACACACACACACGCACATATATATATATATATATATATATATATATATATATATATATATATATATATATATATATATTCAGCGTAACCGTGCTCATGACTTTTCTTTTCATGTTCGAGGCAAAATTAAATATCAGACGAAGGAAGGTTCCTTTATGTACTCTTATTCTTGCATTCTGAAGATAGCGTGAATAGTTTGATAAAAACAAAAAGAAAGTCTATAGTAGATTCACATCAACCGTGCATTTGATGTCTAGGCCCATCCCTTGCGACGCTCCTGATTGGCTGTTGATAAGCCAATCACAGGGCTGGAAACTCAGTCTCTCGAGAGAGTTCACATGGGCAGGATGTATATGTTCCACCTCACCTAAGGGATACTTTTGAAAGTTATCCTTCAGGAGAGGTGGAGTATACTACCTATTTATGTGAACTCTCTCGGAGAGAGACTTATTCGCCCGTGTGTTGGCTTATCAACAGCCAATCACAAGCGTCGTAAGGGATGCTCGGTTGATGTGAAATTGTGAATCTACCATAGTACTAAGAGTTAACGTAAACGTATGCGGAGAGTTCAATTTCCGATTAGGAAAAGATTATGTGAGCCAAAGGAGGTAAAGAGGATTTGTGGATACAACAAGCGTGTTTACCGACAAAGTTGTCCCATGATGTGGACCGTGGCTGTTGTTACAACATGTTCTTGGTACGGAAAGGTTCACTGTGTGCGTGGGTGGGCGCGGGGGCGGGGGCGGGAAGCGGGGTGGATTTCAGTGCGTCGACGGTACGTTTAAAAAAACTTTTTTTGTGGCATCTCTCTCTCTCTCTCTCTCTCTCTCTCTCTCTCTCTCTCTCTCTCTCTCTCTCTCTCTCTCTCTCTCTCTCTCTCTCTCAGTTTAAAAGTATATTCAATGCAACTAAGCTATATCTTGTGTTTATGAGACTAACTATGCATATATATATATATATATTATATATATATATATATATATATATATATATATATATATATATATATATATATATATATAAAATTTACACAATACTAAGAAAAGTTATTTTTCCCTAACTAATAATAATAAATTAATAAGAAAAAACTAATATCCTTTATTTCGGTTCAAGACCATATACAATGAACATACAAAATACACAGTAACATACACAATCTAGATATATGAGTCAACATGATAGGAAAAATTAGTAATCGGCACTTATCCACAAAATAGCTGAGGTAGCATAAAAGATAGTAATCATAATACTGGTAATAGTAATAATGTTGGTGAGAAAAAAAAAATGCATTGAGAGTTATAGCAGTTAGTGCACAAATTATATAGCTTAAATTTCACTAGAGACCTTAGGTGGTTACAGTAGTCTGGTCCAGAGGGCTAAATACATAAATTGAATGCATATATTTATATATATATACATACATATATATACATATACACACATACATGTATATATATATATATATATATATATATATATATATATATATATATATATATATATTATATATATATATATATATACATATATACATATATACATATATACATATATACATATATATATATATATATATATATATATATATATATATACACATACATACATATATACATAATCGAATTGTTAACATTTTCACTATTCTCTCTCTCTCTCTCTCTCTCTCTCTCCCCTCAGCATGGTGACCTGCCACACCCATGCGAGAAATAGTACATTAAACGCTGAACATACCGTGTCATCAGTTTGATGGCTGTTATGATACCATGCGGGAAGATGCCAAGACCGTGGGTAGGTTCAAGTGCTGTACCCCATCCAGGGTTCATTTGAGCGGTGCTTTAATATTCTCTTTAACTCTACAGAAGTGCTCAAAGAGACTTAAGTATTTCTTGATATACTGATCGTAATTATCAGTCTTTTTCTGCATCTTAAGAAAAAATGTTACCGGCGTCTCTGATCTTAATTGTCAGTCTTTTTCTTTTTCTTGCCCGCTAAATCGTAAATTGCTAAATACAAAAAAAAATAATAATTAAATAAATAAAAAAAATTAAAATGCAAAAGGTATGAAATTGGATTATAAAAGTGCTTTTAGTCCGCATTGCTTATATGCCTCTTTCTGAGTTGTAAGGAAACTAATGACAGATTCAAAAATTGCGCCTCTTCTCTCTTCTATCCTCCTCCGTCTCTCTCTCTCTCTCTCTTTCTCTCTCTCTCTCTCTCTGAGTTGTAAAGAAAATAATGGCAGGTTCAAATATTGCAATATTGCTCTCTCTCTCTCTCTCTCTCTCTCTCTCTCTCTCTCTCTCTCTCTCTCTGAGTTGTAAGGAAACTAATGGCAGGTTAAAAAATTGCATTTGTTTTTCCAGAAATTAATGACCATTGTGTTTGTTTCACAACAGTTTGTGAAGCTAGATTGTCCCGTAACTCCTGAGGTATGTAAAATCATTGCAAGTTAAACATGGCTCAGATTATAATAAGGATCGATTATTAAGAATTTATATCAGATTTATGTAATATTTAATAGGCTTTTGGAATATACTATACTTTTATTGGACTTAGTGGAGAAATTGGTAAACATTATGATATGTGGACTTTTTGTGCCATGAAGACAATACGAAAGCGTTATTATTATTTTTTTTTTTTTTTCACGGGAAATCGATTCAAGTGAATGGCCTTTTAAACTCGCGTATCTTGGAAGCGGTTACCAACTGGGGTTTATTTTACGACTCATGTTTTCTTTCATGGCCCGTCCTGTCATCACGGGGAGTTTTTTTTTTTTCTTTCTTTCTTTCTTTCTTTTTACCTGGGAATGACGACGTGCGGGAAGTTTCTTAAGACAAAACTCGCCTTTTATGTTTAAGGAAAAGCGTCATTTATAGTTCGTTCTCATTGTTTACCGCGAGTGATAAGGCTTTTTATATCTGTCGCAAAAGTTTCCGGAATCGTAAAGATGAATCCAAGTCTTTTATAAGAGTACCCTTTGCATTGTGTTTGTTTGTTTGTTTGTTTGAGAGAGAGTTTGAGAGAGAGAGAGAGAGAGAGAGAGACCATAGTTATCTAACTCAAGATACAAAATGCATTTGATAGTACCATACTCATGACATTAATGCGTGGTTAAATGCAGTGCTGCCAGTCATCCAGTGTTTTGAAGTGAAAGCTGGTTGCAGGTGATATTGAATCTTTGATAAATTGGTTCTTTTTGTTTTTTAAAGATGCACAGTGTTCTAGAGAATGATACAGTATAGATCGGTACGTGTCTGAATCTGTATCCAGGGTATTTTCATCGCTTGGTCTTCTGTAGTTAATACTGATGTGTAATTGTAAGTAAACATCTATTTCCTGCTATTTGTGAAAGCGCGTATAAAGGACGAAGAGTACCTGGTTCTCCTTGTTTTTAATGCGTCTTGTATATACCTGAAATAGAAAAGAATATACGTCCTAGGCTGAAAGGTGCAATTTCCGGATTTTCCTTTCTAACTTGATTCGCGCATTTTTGTCGGGGCTTATGTTTTGATTTGCTTTATATATATATATATATATATATATATATATCTATATATATATATATATATATATATACATACATATATATATACCATACATATATATATTATATTATATATATATATATATATATATATATATATATATATATATATATATATATATATATATATATTGTGTCGTGTCAGTTTTTATGCTGTTATTGGACAAAAAATATGATTTCACTTGTGATTAACAGCTGATCTGTAATCACTTGTGGTTATGATGTGATTTATTTTTATAAATTTAATATTTTCATATTTTTTCTTCGCCAGCTCTGATTATCACGCCTACGTTTCAAGACTTGATTTATTCCGAGTTGAAGATTTTGCCATTCATAATATTTTATGGCTAACGTTGGATGTAAATATGGTTTCAGTTGCATATATCATGATTTATTATCTGCTTCACAGCAAAAACCAGTTACCCTGATAAGTGGTGGCTTTCTTCATAAAAGAAAAAATAAGTTATTGTTCTACTGAGGAAAGAAAAAACCGATGAATGAAAAATTTATTGCTTCATACATCATTTAACTTTGAATGAAAATGAAACCCATCAGAGAGAGAGAGAGAGAGAGAGAGAGAGAGGAGAGAGAGAGAGAGAGAGAGAGAGAAGAGAAAGGAAGGAGAAAGAGGGGGGAGAGGAGAGAGAGAGGAGAGATAGAGAGAATGGGGTATTTATACTCATTTTTCGTAGCATACATTGTAGACATAATCTAGGTCTATCCTGTGTATCGATCTTTATTGTACTTATGCTATAAATATACAATATTTATTCAAGATTAAACCACGTTTACTTGCTTTTAATCTATGTTTACTTGCCTCTTTTGTGTAGGGAATGTTCTAACATTAATCGGGTCGCTCCTGTTTGGTTTGTGATAAGATAATGCTTCGTGGAAAGTAACTGTTTATGATGAAATCTCTCTCTCTCTCTCTCTCTCTCTCTCTCTCTCTCTCTCTCTCTCTCTCTCTCTCCTTTGTGGTGTATTGCCAGTCTCTCTTAAATTTTAGCTTGGCTTTCTCAGTATCGAGTCACGTAATGCGTTTGTAGTTAGAGGAATCCTGATTAATGTTTATAAATATATTATTTCGTTTTGCAAGAAGTACAGAAAACCCGTAGGGACAAATTTTCCTTTAAGATAAACTTCTGTCTCTTGTGTTTTCTTTATTCCTTTTTTTTTATGTCATCATATATAGTATCTATATATATATTCCTTATATCTTACTTCTATTTTAGATATTAATAGACGTATACCAGAATATTGAATTGCATAAATGAATGCATTCAATGAATAATAAGAATGATGAAACGGTAAACAAAAGATGAAAGCTGTAATCATGAATAAGAAAAACCAAAATAGTACCGATGATAGGCTACTAATATTAGTAACGACAGTGAACGAAAGCAAGTGATATGGGAGTTTTAAACTTATTTTCAAAATGGAACCGCAGTCGTATTGTCATGTAGGTAAACAATCAAAACATTTTATTTGCTTTAAGCGAGCCCATGGGGTTTATTTAGGTAAAGTATGGAAGAAAGTAGAGTTGATGTTATAGGAACATCATTTTTATTTGCTCTAAGTGAGTCTATGGGGTTTATTTAGGTAAAGTATGGAAGAAAGTAGAGATGATGTTATAGGAACATCATTTTTATTTGCTCTAAGTGAGTCTATGGGGTTTATTTTGGTACAAGTATGGAAGAAAGTTGAGATGATGTTATAGGAACATCATTTTTATTTACCCTGAGCGAATCCAAGGGGTTTATTTTAGTAAAGTATGGAAGGAAGTAGAGAAGATGTTATAGGAACATATTTTGAATAATTGCCTCACTAAGTGGAAAGAACTCTTCCCGTTTGTTATTGTTCATAGGATACCAATTTTGTATTGTATTGATTCCATCTAAGTTCTGACAAAGAATCTCCTTTAATTATCCATATAAAATCTAGTAATCGTTTCATGTTACCCAGAATTTCAATTTATTTTTTATTCAATTTTTTGACTTGCTTCTAAAAGTCTAGGCCACGATATGCGCATTTGAAATTTGATGTTGCAAAGCTAAATGTTTGGTAATCAAGCATGCAACATCACGAGTGATGAGCATGGGCGATTTCGAAACGGTAAGCTAGTGGTTTTGCAATTGATGTTCGCAGTATAAAATTTAGCTGTGTTTGTCAAAGTCATTTTTGCTTAATCAAAAAATAATTGAAGATACCGAAGTCTTTTGAATTGTCACATCCCAGGAAGTCTTTTTATTTAGAATACATTTTTTTGCCTTAAGGTGACTTACCTCCATTACACAAGATATCTTTTAACTTGACTTATTTTGCAGAAGTTTTGTCTTTCTGTTTCTTTTCATGAAAGAGTGCTAACAGGGAGTGCATGTAATTCTCTCTCTCTCTCTCTCTCTCTCTCGTTTTTTGCCCTTTGTTCATTATTCTATTTTTCATAATACCAGTATTTATTTGAAAACTTAGATATTGTGAGAGATAAGGAAAAGCATCTTCGTGTTCCCAGAGACCTCTGGCGCAGTTGATGAACATTCCTGGAATTGCTTGCTCCGTTTTCGCTGGCCAGGACTCCCCCCCCCCCCCTCCTCCTCCTCCCACAGTGTCCCTAACCCCACTCCCCCATCCTCCCCGACCCCTGGTTGTTTCCCTTGTATGCCGTGGAGGTGTTGGATGAAAGCCTTGAAGCTTGCTTTGGTTAGATGGACTGTCTAAATTTAAACCGTCGCTTATTCGCGTGGTCACCTATTCACTCTCCTTCCTCGGAATGGGGTTCCAGAAGAGACTTTGTCCTCTAGTTAGTGTATCTGTGGCAATTTATTTTGTACAGAATCTTCATATTTATATATCGTAAGATTTTGACACCAAAAAACGAAGAAATGTTCTTGAAAACAGTTTTCTCTTTCTCCAAACGGTCAGTACTTCGACATCATTAAGAATGTCGTAAAAGCGCCTCAGTGGTGTGATGGATATAATCTTGGCCTGCTACCTCGATGGCCGCGAGTTCGATTCCAAGGCATTCCCATTTAAAGGTTAGAGATGTGTATTTTTGGGGGGGGATAAAAAGTTCGCTCTCGACGTGGTTCGGAAGTCACGTAAAGACGTTGGTCCCGTTGCTGAATAACCACTGGTTCCATGCAACGTAAAAACACCGTATACCGTATAAACAAACAAACAAATTAATAATAGCGCGTGCCATGAATGTGTTTTAGGACATGTTTTCGTGACATCATTAGACGACTTTGCATTCAGAGGCGGACGAGCGATGAGACATCCCGTCTTCATCTGCCATACCAGGAGACACCTGGGGTGGGAATTTTGGTGATGCAAATGAATTCCGTTGCATCACCGAGTCTAATTTCTTTTTCTCACATCTTTATTACCTTTACATTTCTTCTCCATTTTTCCTCCAGGCTCACTCAATTCCCTTAAGACATAATAGCCCCAAAACGCCAAGAATTCGTGAGGTTAATTCTCTTGGATAATGGTCCACAATTAGAATAGGTGTTCAGCATCTTTCCTAGGTCACAGGGTGTCTAGGAAAAGGTAAGGATGAAATGGCATATTAATGAATGAGCGCAGGAACAAAATAGAAATGGGAAAATTAAGATTACGGCAATATATTGTAACATACGTGAACATTTCTGGCAGAAAGAATGACGAATTATTAACAGGACGTGTGCCCAAATTGAACTCTTATTCAAATGCATAGCTCATAACTAGCTTAATTTGTTTTGATTTAATACGTATAGTTGAAGTGTTTATTAGTTATCCATTATGTTTTATATCTTAATCGCTGTTTTCACCTCTTCCTTCTTGTTCATTAGTGAAGAAATTAGTTACTTATTTGTTCAGTGTGACAGTTGAAAAAGAGATTTACCTTTACACCGGTGTTACCCAGATATAAGTGAAAAAAAAAGAAAAAAAAGTATCCTGATATTGAATATTTGTGACAGTTGATGTCAATGTTATTTTCCGAGAAATCTCGTGCCTTGCTATAAAAATTTT
>NC_087203.1:89294003-89296503 GCF_015104395.2 Macrobrachium nipponense | reverse complement strand
TTGCTGTTAGATGAAGGTGTTGATGTTATAGTAATGGGGAAGATAGATGTGCTGACGTCAACTTTGTTGAAAATTGAAACGTCTCTAAATGACGAGGTGTCAGTGATGGAAACAACAACGTGATTAAGTAAAGGAATTAATCACTGTCATCATTCTGTCTACAAGTTCTGTTTTAGCCATTGCCCTTGTGATAAGTTACACTTGAATCCTTGGCTCTAGTTTACAGACTCCCAGTACCCTTACACACATTATCATCATCTATGATTGCTGTTTACATTCAAAGAATATTGTGATAACAAAGAATATCATCATTTTATACATACAATGTGCAAGTATATATGCATAATAGGTAGATTCTACTGGTCACTTTTTTACCAGACACATATGCAATTGTAATAGCCACAATGCCCTCTTAACTTCTTGAATTCTTTGCTCTTTTTTGGATACTCTTGATAAGCGTATCCAAAAAAAGAGCAAAGAATTCAAGAAGTTAAGAGGGTATTGTGGCTGTTACAATTGTATATGTATAATATATATGAAGGAATTTCATCACATCACCGTAATTCATATACAAGCATTAAGCTTGGGGGCCGTGTCATTGAAGGCGTTACTGCAGTCCTTTCTTCTCTATGCGCTGGTTCGATCCCACGAGGCGACGAACTTTTATTATCAACTAAAAAGTTCCCCTTCCGTTAACCTATATGAAAATATATTTCCGAGGTAGAGCGAATTGGATATTAAAGAAAATTTGTTGCTTAATGCTTGTAAATATATATATATATATATATATATATATATATATATATATATATATATATATATATATATATTACACACACACATACACACACACATATATTACATATATATATATATATATATATATATATATATATATATATATATATATATATATATATATATACTTATGTGTGTGTGTGTGTGTGTGTGTGTGTGTGTGTGTGTGTGTACTAAGAAAAATCCCCTTCCGGCCAGTCCTGTAACAGTTAAGAATTTTGACCGAGTAGTATGGCTTTACTTAAATATAAACTATAACAAAATACCTCCAGTGTTTTTTTTTATGGAAATTAATACATAGAAAGGATTCATGAGTTTATTGAATATATTAGATTTTATCATCTGCTTTTAAAAGAATATTGGTCTAGTAATGTATTGTCATAAAAGAAATAAGTATATTAGTAAAGGAAATAAGAGAAATGTGATATGAAAAAAGGCGTCAGCTGCCTGCTGACAGTCCGTGCTAATTATATTTGATTGAACGATGTGAGATAGTTATATTTATTTTCAATGTCATCTCCACCTTCTCTAGCCTTTTTCGCTTGTGTTAATTTTAGAACAAAAATAATAGACATCGTGAAGTGCCATCTCTCAGAGATAAAAGCCAAGGAATTAAATTAAATAGAAAGCTGTTCGTGATGTAACTTTGAAGGTTGAATATATCTTCTCGTCATTTTGTAACCCTAGAAGTTAAGAGACGTTTGTCACCTCTTATTGGAGCTGGGGATATCAGGGACGTCTCTTCAGTACACAGCTTTGTATTATTATTATTATTATTATTATTATTATTATTATTATTATTATTATTATTATTATTATTATTATTATATAGGGATTCTACTATTTGTTTTGTGAGCATATTCTCTCTCTCTCTCTCTTCTCTCTCTCTCTCTCTCTCTCTCTCTCTCTCTTCTCTCTCGCTCTCTCATCATCTTCTCTCTCTCTCTCTCTCTCTATTATAATATATATATCTATAATTATTATATAGATATGAATATATATAATATATATAATATATATAGATTATATATTATTTAGATATGATGTATGTATGTAATGTATATATGAAGTTGACATGAAATACGGTGGAAAAACTAATTTCCAGACTGAGATATCGATTAATTTCTTAAAAGACGGAAGACTAAAACTGCTATTCTAATTTTGGCCATCGCACAAGAAGCAGGTTTGCTGAACTGAGGAATTTGCATTTCGATTTCCGAAATATCAAAGTAATGCGCAGTGTCGTGGTTTGATTTATGTAATAAATTTAAAGTGATAATAGTGAATAAATTTTTAGCGTTTCAATCAACCGCGTTTCATTGACAGAGGATATATTTGCAGAGAGTTGCTTTCCCGCAGTAATAATAATAATAATAATAATAATATATATATATATATATATATATATATATATATATATATATATATATATATATATATATATATATATATATATATATATATATATATATATATATATATATATATATAAATATATGTGTGTGTGTGTGTGTGTATTTATATATATATATATATATATATATATATATATATATATATATATATATATATATATATATATATATATATATTAATATTATGTCGTTTCCACGTCTTGGAATGATTGGTAGAAATCAGTGATAAAATTTGATTCTTAAAACTGTTTGTACTTCATACTGTATAGGACCCTTGGTTGCTTATT
>NC_087203.1:89257019-89292019 GCF_015104395.2 Macrobrachium nipponense | reverse complement strand
TAAAATGGGAGACGTGGCCATGCAAAAATCCCCAATGATAATATGTAGTTATATAGCCGACACGAATAATAATATAATAATGATAAATTCTATTGCAGCTCAAGGTAATATACATGGAATATACAATGTATAGACTCTAACATACACAATCTACCTATACATGAGATGATATGGTAAAACATGATAAATCGGCAATATCCACATACAACTGCTGAAGAAGCATAAAAAATAGTATTCATAACAATAATGGTAATAACAGTAATAATACTGAGAATAGTAAAAAAAAAATAATTAAAAATAACAATTAGTGAACAGATTATTACGTATATGATTAAATTCCAGCTAGGGACCTTAGGTGGTTACAGTAGTTAGGTCCAGAAGGCTAAAAACGAAAATTGAAAGGAGCATCACTCTATATACTGATAATATTGACAGTAATAATGAAAAAAATAAGAAAATACCAGTAATAACAATAATCATAAAAATATAATAATAGGGACAGATTCTACAGATGACATTTTGTAAATAGAGATCAAGTCATTTGGGGAACAGACGCCTCATTTTCCCATCTTTCCAACAATTAAAAAAAAAATACATATACAGAACATAAGACTTCCGTTATCTAATTAACTGAAATTTCGCAGCATCATCAAAATTAAAGGAATTATATTTTTAGAAAATAAAATACTCTGTACTTATAAGTAAGCTACAGTCATCCTTGTAACATCTACTTGATACCAACTTAGGTGTCACATTTTACAATAAATCTCTTAAATTGAATGTCAGTGTATCTTACTAGTTAGTATAGGTTAGGAAGTCTGTGAAATTAGTTAGCTGTAAAATTTTTATAAAATATGCAAGTGCATGATATGATTAATAAATTGACTTTTTTTTATACTTAACGGGTTTTGTTACTTATCGGAGAAAAGTTAAGTATATCTTAGTTTTTTACCAGACCACTAAGCTAATTAACAGCTCTCCTGGTTCTGGCCCGAAGGATTAGATATTTTCACGTGGCTAGGAACCAACTGATCACCTAGCAACGGGTCCTACAGCTTATTGTGGGATCCGAACCACATCATACCGAGAAATGAATTTCTATCACCAGAAATAAATTCCTCTGATTCCGCATTGGCCGAGTCGAGAATCGGACATCGGACCACCAGATTGGTAGCCGAGCACGACAACCACTCGTCCAACGAGGAATACCAGTCTCTTACGGTGAGGTGCTACTGTGCCAATAAACAGTTACTTACACTTCCAGGATTAGGACACGAACTAATACCGTACGATAGAAAACATCGCTAGCTTCATCAATGAAGAGTTTGTTTGTTTGTATGGTGTTTTTACGTTGCATGGAACCAGTGGTTATTCAGCAACGGGACCAACGGCTTTACGTGACTTCCGAACCACGTCGAGAGTAAATTTCTGTCACCAGAAATAAACATCTCTAATCCCTCAGTGGAATGCACGAGAATCGAACTCGCGGCCACCGAGGTGGCAGGCGAAGACCATACCGATCTCGCCACTGAGGCGCTCATCATCAATGAAGAGTGAATGTGACCTCAAAATGATCACCCACCTATCATCTTACCCATTTGAGGAATCATTCTGTTTACTCTAACGATATCGCACACGCTTTACGACATGGAACGTATTCTCCCGCGTGTGACCGAAATCTCCGATAAACAAACCATATGTTTTAATGATATAAAAACCAATACCAAAGTAATACAGTTATATACGAGTATGCATGTATCGTCTCACCTGTTAAGGTAATACAAATAGTTCATTTTGTATATTATTAATATCCCCAACGATTATAGAAAATACTAAACAGCCTCCCGACAGACTCTCCCTTCGAACGGCTGACACTGAAAGCACTTAAGCTTCGACGAAAATATGCTTGGTTAAAGTAAGGTACTTCGAGGCGCACAATCTAATTTTCCTGTCAATCAGCCACAGACCGTCACGTCACTCAGTCATGTCACCTCCATCGCAATTTTCCGAGGTTTCCTAAACATTCCGGTAACGATCTTATTTTAGATTTATCTGGCGCGTAAACATTCACGAATGCATTATGTGCGAAGGTGGAAGTCAAAGGCAGGATAATTTATCGATCGCTTATAACTGCCACACAATTAGGGTGAATTTCAGAATATTACCTCTTAGCAAAAGCCAATTTATTGAATTGCAGTATTCATACCTTTTGTAAGAGCTCAGACATACGCATACATTATGTATGTTTGTACGTGTGTGGGGTATACATATATATAATATATACATATATATATATATATATATATATATATATATATATATTATATATACATACATATATATAAAATGTGTAAGCGCGCGTGTGTGTGTGTGTGTGGAAAGTATCACCCTTGCGTTGTGGCCATGGAGCCCAAGTATGGGAATTGAGTATTGACCTAAACAGCATAAGGTATTTGACAGTTAGCGGAAGGTAATTGCTTGTTTTTTGTTTGTTTGTTTGTATTGTGTTTTTACGTTGCATGGAACCAGCGGTTATTCAGCAACAGGACCAACGGCTTTACGTGACTTCCGAACCACGTCGAGTGAACTTCTATCACCAGAAATACATCTGCCGAAGGTTATTGATGCACCAAATGTTACAAAGGACACAGAGGGATGGTATCCACATTTCAAACGATTTCCTCACAACCAGGATTCAATACTACAGCAAATTCTCAACATCTTATGTTCTCCCACTGCCTCACGCATTCTAATAAGCTATGCCGTTATTAACCTCTCATTCCACTCTGGTTGAAGATTATGATGCATTTCTATCTTCTCATCCACAATCAAATTAAGGCAACGTACAATACCGAGAAAAAAATTTAATAAAATTACACAACAAAATTCTTGTGTACGGCGTAGCTCTAAATACCTTTGACATACTCGTATAATGTTATGTATATTGATATCATTATACAAATTGTAAGAACCTATACGGTGGCTGAGCCATATTTCAACCATATAAACAAGAAGAATATTAATGAGTTTCAGTGGGATTAAAAAATTCACTCACCAGCTATGATATTTGTCTTTACAGGCCACAATGACCTCGATATATATATATATATATATATATATATATATATATATATATATATATATATATATATATATATATATATATATATATATTTATATTACATATATATATATATATATATATATATATATATATATATATATATTATATATATATATA
Source organism: Macrobrachium nipponense (assembly GCF_015104395.2). Lineage (NCBI taxonomy): Eukaryota > Metazoa > Arthropoda > Malacostraca > Decapoda > Palaemonidae > Macrobrachium > Macrobrachium nipponense. The sequence continues at coordinate 89,288,778 of NC_087203.1, read as the reverse complement.
TATATATATATATATATATATATATATATATATATATATATATATATATATATATATATATATATATATATATTGAGCCAAGTTCTCACATGGGATGACAACATACATAATTTGAACTTTTTTTCATTTTTTGTGCTGGAAAAAGCAAGTGAAGCCTTATTTCATAAGCTCCCATTCTTCCTATTTCGCTTCAAAGCCGGTAAATCTAATTTAACTTAATCTAAAAATCTTTACATAACGCAGTCAATTACTTTGTTTACTGTATATATCAGGAATAAGGCTAATACATTATTTCCTTCAATATCTGGACAATTTCTAATCTTGTATGGAATTGGTCGACCAAAAACACCAACAGACTCCAACAATGTGAGTCTATTGTCTTAACATTATTTCATCCAACTGTTCTTGACGTAGGCTAAGTGACCCACCCAGCTTCACTATGCACGCGCCTAGCGTGAATAACCAGCTTAAAATCTAAGCGGCCTTACTTCATTTAGTTTCCACTCTTGCATCAGCCATCTCTTTTACACGCTAGCAACCACGAGGCCTACCTTCAGGAAGACCTTCTAAACAAATTCACTTATAACCTTCTGTAGAATCCTAACAAACACAAAAACAAGCTCGCTAACAGAGGAACAAACAAACAGACCGGAAAGAACATATATAACCTCTTGTAGAATTCTAACAAACACAAAAACAAGCTCGATAACAGAGAAACAAACAAACAGACCAGAAAAAATATATACAACCTCTTGTAGAATCCTAACAAACATAAACACGAGCTCTCTAAATGAGAAACAAACAAACAGACTGGAAAAATATATATAACCTCATTTAGAATCATAATAAACACAAATAAAGTTCTCTAACTGACAAACAAACAAACAGACCAGAAAAAATATATACAACCTCTTGTAGAAATCTAACAAACACAAAAACAAGCTAGCTAACAGAGGAACAAACAAACAGTCGAGAAAAAATAAATATAACCTCTTGCAGAATTCTAACAAACACAAAAACAAGCTCGCTAACAGAGGAACAAAATACTGATCAGAAAATATAAATATAACCTCTTGTAGAATTCTAACAAACACAAAAACAAGCTAGCTAACAGGGGAACAAACAAACAGTCCAGAAAAAATAAATATAACCTCTTGTAGAATCCTAACAACACAAAAACAAGCTCGCTAACAGAGGAACAAACAAACAGACCGTAATATATATATATATATATATAGTATATATATATATATATATATATATATATATATATATATATATATATATATATAACCTCTTGTTGGAGGTAATATTAATCGAGAAAAGCTCATCAGAACCAAGAAAAAAGTATCTACATCAGAGCTGTTTAATCATCCGGTAATGGAGGCCACTCTAATTAATTGGGGTTTCGAACTGCCACAGGCCTTAAGCCGTTTTTAATTTCGTTTACTTTTCCTTTAAAATCCCATTCAGTCTTTATTGTTCATTTTTTTTTTTTTTTTTTGCTAGTTCTAACTGACTCTGATCAGTTTTCCCGGAGACTTGCTCATCGTAAATACAATTTGAATCATTTTCAGTTACTGTGAATGTAACATATTCCTTAAATTTACTATCGAATTTCACATCATTAACCTCTTGTAGTTAATATTATTAATATTTAATTCAAGTTATCAGTAAACTTTCTACAAACAACATAAGTGCACTAGTAGTACTGGTAGTAATTAACATACATGTTTGGAAGCAGGCGTAATGATCAATTAGCTTACATCTGCAAAACAAAAACCTCTTAACAGTCAAAGTCGTTAGTTTCAGTCCTCCCACAAGCTACGGCATCTCGGGCGGACGTCAGCCAGGTAACCCCAAACTCCCTACCATGACGTCCCTCATGGTGGTTTATTTGTTTGTTTGTTTGCATGGTATTTTTTCGTCGCATGGAACCAGTGGTTATTCAGCAACGGGACCAACGGCTTTACGTGACTTCCAAACCACATCGAGAGTGAACTTCTATCACCAGAAATACACATCTCTGACCCCTCAGGGGGATGGACGTGAATCGAACTCGCGACCACTGAGGTAGCGGGCCAAGACCAAACCGATCACGCCACTGAGGCGCTTACTCATGTTGGTAACCACTGGTAGGCAGTCCCACTTATTCGCCCTTGATGGGAGGCGAACGCCGGCCCCAAAGATTACGAGACTACCATGTCAACCAGCAAAATAGTTATCTTATTGCTTCTTACCTTAAGTTGTTTTACAATGAGAATACCTTAAATGGCTTGGAAAACTTTTCATTTTTTTTTCAAGAATTCGTTGTCATCTGTCACATAAACCATGATGGAGCTATAATGCGAACAACTGTCCAATTACAGAGATTCTCTAGCAGCTAAAATATCAATGCAAAAATGCCAGCAACATTACGTAATTGAAAATCTGAAAACATTAGAAGGTAACAGACATAAAATGATAAATGTCTTTTGACAAATATAATCATAATTCTAAAGTCTTTCAGGGGTCATAAACATACATTAACATCATCCGATCCGCATAGTTATTCTAAAACAGATACAGCGCCACAGACGTATTAGCGGAGTAACTAACGTTGTACAAGAGTTGTACCAAACTTATTAACAGCGATAACTTTATACGAAGGCTTAGTTCTGAGCAATATTCATATTACTAAAAAATAAGTATTACAAATAGAATAAAAGTAATATGTCATTCACGTTTTAATTTCAAATAACCAAAACGTTGAAGAGGACGCAAAGAACGGCAGAGGTGGTGAAATATCCTATCGGGTACGCACGAACCAATATCGAACCAATAGACTGTCGGACTTAAAGGAAGTATTTTGCTTCGTTTTTCATTCAGAAAACCTACGCGATAAGCTGTACTATAGTAGATTCACATCAGCCGTGCATTTGATGTCTAGGCCAGTCCCTTACGACGCTCCTGATTGGCTGTTGATAAGCCAATCACGGGGCTGGAAACTCTCAGTTTCTCTAGAGAGTTCACATAGGCAGGATGTGTGTTCCACCTCTCCTGAAAGACGCATACCCCAGGAGAGGCAGAACAGACATCCTGCCTATGTGAACTCACGCGAGAGAGACTAACAGTTTCCAGCCCTGTGATTGGCTTATCAACAGCCAATCAGGAGCGTGGTAAGGGACTGGCGACATCAAATGCACGGCTGATGTGAATCTACTATAGTCCTACCCCTGACCAAGGCCACTAAGAGGCTGGTACCATTAAGACTAAATACCATTATCATAGTAAGTGTAGAGCGCAAGTAGAGTGTCTAAGAGGCTGTACATTCAGACTAAAATGCATTATCATAGGAAGTGTAGAGCGCAAGTAGAGTGCCTAAGAGGCTGAACTGACCAAGCTCCCACAACCAGGTTACTTGGGCAGGAACGGATAATTTGACAAATTGAACAAACTTACGACATTCTTGAAATTCGGGGTATGATTGAATATAGAATTTAGCAAAGGCCAAGCAGTGGGACCTATGAGGTCATTCAGCGCTGTTATGGAAATTGACAGTAAAAGGTTTGAAGGGTGTAACAGGAGTAAAACCTCGAAGTTGCACTATGAATAATTGTTAGGAGAAAACGGAAAGATGGAAGGAAGTGAATATGAAAGGAGGTGCAGTAAAAAGGAACGAGAGGGGTTGCAGCTATGGGGCTGATGGCACGCTGCAAAGAACCTTCAGTAATGCCTACAGTGCTTTAGAGGGTAAGAGGAGCTCTCAAAAGATAGCGTAGGGGGAAGAGCCGAGACTATAGAGGGGTTGGGGAGGGGGTTGAAAGTTAAAGAGTGAAAGACCTTAGTCTAAAAAAACGAGGGGGAAAAAACACCCCCCTGGGAAGAAAGGGGTGACGCTGACTTTTTTTTTTTTTTAGCGCTGGCCACCCAGTCTTAAGTGAGGAGACATAAACGTCGGCGCATGAAAGAAGAGAGAGACATACCAACGTTTGAAACTCGAGGAATGGCGTCTCCTTTGAGTCTGCATTCCAACGATGACTTTCATGAGGGAAATTACAAGACGATGATGGGGACCTTCAATGGAGAGATGGGGAAGAGTTTCTGATAGCCAACTCTCTCTCTCTCTCTCTCTCTTCTCTCTTCTCTCTCTCTCTCTCTATCTCTCTCCTCTCTCTCTCTCTCTCTCTCTCTCCTAAATAAATAAATAAATAAATAAATAAATAAATAATTGAAGAATAGGAGTGAATACGAATTGTAACTTCAAAAATCAAAGTATTTTTAGCAGTTGTTTGAAGATTGTGAAAGGTGCCCGAATATGAACAAACTTTTTATCAAGTGATATGAATAAGTCTTGAAAAACGTCTATGTCAAGGAAAGAACAAATGGAGGTTCATTCTTTGCCAATTACACGGTAAATATTACCATGGTGCCTGATAATAGGCATATTACATTTCACATAGCAATAAGGACGGCATTTTTGTAAAGTGAGTGCTATGAACCTATTTCACATAGCAATATAGACAGCATTTTTGTAACGAGAGTGCTATGAACCCATTTCACATGGCAATAAGGACGGCATTTTGTAAGGAGATTGCTATGAACCTATTTCACATAGCAATAAGGACAACATTTCTGTAACGAGATTGCTATGAACCCATTTCACATGGCAATAAGGACGGCATTTTTGTAAGGAGAGTGCTATGAACCCGAAATATAAACATCAACAGTTTGAAGAATACGAAAATTACGGGACTGTGTATACGCAGACATGAAATGATTTGATAAATAATTTACGTGTTGTCTATATTATAAGGATAACGGGAAAATAAATGCTTTGTGGATGAAGCCATGAGAGACGTAAGAGATGAACCGTCCGCATAGCTTATGCATGTCTGAGATATGGAATAAAAACTTTTGAAAAAAAATACGTCAGGTTCAAAGGGATGAAATGCTTTTGAATTTCAGAGTCGAAAAAACTCCGACTGCAGGCAAAGACGATGTCGACATCGCCTTGGACTGAAAGGGTAAAGATCACCAAGGGCAAACAAACCACAAGTCAAAGCGACATCCTTGAGAGGGTAATGCTTCAAGGCCAACACATAAGCACAAGCAGGAAAAAAGGAAAAAAAATGCGTGCAGGCAACTTCGAGATTGCAAGCCACACTCGGTAAGCACCCATTAAAAACAAGTTTACGAAATTTTAAATAAAATGATCGCTATCACAATTGTGGCCATTTAAAACACTCACTGAAACTGTTCTTCATAATCCACTGGAATTAATATGATGCTCATGAGAAGAAAGTTTAAAAATTTTGAGAAAGAGAACAGGTTCACGCAACCTTTGCCCAAGCGAGAACACACTGATAAGTAAAAAACAAGACCCATGTTATTTTCCTCAGGATTGTGGAAACAGATGACTTAAACTCTCAATATCATTGTTCTGAAAAGAAAAAAAAAAAAAGTCTTTACAAAATTCTGTGGCATAACAAACATTTTGGAAATGTTACACGTTAGGTGAAATTAAAACTGGAAAGCGTAGGTTTTGATAGGGAAATGATTTCATTCGGCGAAGTATAGTTGATAAAATAAATTAAAAAAAACTTTCTTCGAATAGTGTTGAAAACTGAAATAGAGGTATACAAATATAGATTACAAATGTACACGCTTACATTTCTTTACGTACATTTCTTAATAATGATTTGGCTTTGGTTTTCTTTTTGTCACATTGTACACACCTTTAAGTCAAACTTAACGCCATCTAACCTTGGAATGAAACGAGCTACTTTCGGAACGATATATTAATTTTTATTTGCCACCTTTATCTTATTATCTAGATTTTCACGATCTTGAATGATGTTTCGACATATTACACAAAAAACACTTCAATTTTCAGGTTGGTTCACGCACGTACATTCATTTCTATTCTGTATGCAGAATTCAATTGCAAAGAAGATAATCCGGTAAATATATACTGAACAGCCGTAACCATTCATTCATACATTGTAACATAATCCACGCCCTTACTTCATTCAAGCCCTTTGCAGCATCCATGGCATCCTTTCTTAGCTCACCTAAGGTACGAGACACATTTTTCTCTCAAACCCTCCACCCTTCACTTACTACCAAACGTCTGAATGAACCAACGCCTTCAATCTTTCCCACTCCCCGTATCTTATGCACCGTTGCTTCCTCCTGGCTTCTAGTCACCATTATAACAACTTTCCCTAGCACCTTTTTTTCTCCCTCTTATGAAACATTCCATTGTTTTGTAATGATTAATTGAATATAGAAATAAGGTCAAAGGCCAAAGGTCATTCAGCGCTGAAACGGAAATTGACAGGAAAAGTTTGAAAGGTGTAACAGGAAGAAAACCTCACTGTTGCACCGTGTATCAGTTGTTACGAGAGGGTGGAAAATAAGATGGAAAGAAGGAGAAAATGAAAGGAGGTACAGTAAAAGGAATGAAAGAGGTTGCAGCTAGGAGCCGAAGGGACGCTGCAAAGAACCTTAAGTTATACATACAGTGCACCACATGATGTGCGCTGCCGGCACTATCCTTCTACGGGATCCATTGTTTTGGAGAGCGTTAAATGGTGCCTAAATGAAAATCCTTCACGGCAGGACAGGAAATAATTCCCCTTGATCCTAAACAATGCCTGAGGTGGGTCACAATGGTTTGAGCGCTCACTGAGATATCCTACTCACCATCAGCTGCTGTAGCAATAAAATATGCCCGACAGGTCACGACAATTAATACTAGCAGGAGAACACATCCGAAAACTGGTTTGAAATTTTGCTAGCACCTAAAATTCCAGACAAGTGATAAAAGAGCTTAGATAGGGCCATTCGCTTCCAACGGTTTGCATTTATTCTTTAGAATTAATAAAAAACGTTGACGTAATATCGAAGGTCTGAGAAAACATCATTTGAGAACAGATAAATGTGGAGTCTAATGATTATTAATTGGCTTATTATATATATATATAATATATCTATATATATATATAACTATATATATATGTATGTATATATAATATATATATATATATATATATATATATATATATATATATATATATATATATATATATATATACTATATAATATATCATATATATATACATATATATATATATATATATAATATATATATATATATATATATATATATATATCACATATATATATATATATCACATATCCTCAGGTGAAAAATAAGAGACGGGGTACGGGGTATAGGTCCTGACCGGTTTTCGACTTTATTTCCAAGCCATTGACGAAGGATGAATAAACCTAAAAAGAAAATGTTCAAGTGAGTGATTCCATGGGGGAAGTGACTGTTGTATACAAAGAGAAGAAGCCATAGTAACATACATACTCTTGTGAAATTGTTAAGGATCTTTCTTGCTTGCTTGTTTGTTTGCATGGTGTTTTTATGCTGCATGGAACCAGTGGTTATTCAGCAACGGGACCAACGGCATAACGTGACTTACCGAACCACGTCGAGAGTGAACTTCTATCACCAGAAATACACTTCTCTCATACCTCAATGGAATGCCCGAGAATCGAACTCGTGGTCATCGAGGTGGCAGACCAAGACAATGCCGATCACGCCACTGAGGCGCTTGGGGATCTTTTTTGCGTTCTTTTTTAACTCCTCAAAACTTCTATTGTTAATGTAATTCAAACCTGATTAAAACTGTGAGGTCAAGGATTCAGAGCACCAAGCAAACTTCTTCGAAATAATAATATTAATATGCAAGCCTCCTAGGCAGCCTGTCCTAAACTAAACCTGCCCTTGCCAAAGAAGTGGGCTCCAAGCATACCGAGACAAGCTGAAAGAGCAAAATTTTATATTCTCTCTCTCTCTCTCTCTCTCTCTCTCTCTCTCTCCTGCTTCATTGCTTCGCCCATTAAACTCCCTTACCTATTCAATTCCCTGACAACAAAGTACATAAATGGAGTGGGAGGGGGAGGGAGACGGGGGAAGAACCACATGAATGAGCCAATCACTGAAGTCAGCGAAGTGTAGAAAACGGAGGGAATGAAACAGTTGTATATTCTCTCTCTCTCTCTCTCTCTCTCTCTCTCTCTCTCTCAGTGAATGCGCGCATTTATATATACAAATATTTTTTCACGATATGCTATTTTCACTCAGCAGAATAGTAATTTTTTAGAACAATATGGAACTAGTCCTTTCCACTTTCTCCTTTTATAAATGATGAATCGAGAAGTACCTAATCACTAACTCCCCAAAATTATTAGAAAAAAAAATCACTTCAATATCAGCATCATATTACTAAACATAAGATTATATAATAAACATATATTTCACTAAATAGCGAGTGACAATATATTTAGCCAAGGACACAAGGAAAAATAAAAGAAGGAATACCAAGCGCTTTCGTGTTATTTCATTGTCCTTTTATTTTACTTTTTTAGCTGCCTTTAAAAATGTCTTGATCTATTATATATATATATATATATATATATATATATATATATATATATATATATATATATATGTGTGTGTGTGTGTGTGTGTGTGTGTGTGTGTGTGTGTGTGTGTGTGTGCGCGCGCGCGGCGCTGTGTGTAAGTACACACACATATAGTATATATATACGCATATACATAAATATATATATATATATATATATATATATATATATATATATATATATATATATATTAGGAAGCAAGTGGGAAACAATTAAAATAAAAAAAATGGGACATGTCAACCTACCAGAACGAGGTGAATATGCTACATCCACTTTTATATTCACCAATTTAAACATTTTCCGTCATCTCCACGACGAAAGATTCATAATGCGGAAAGTTTTGTAGCTTACTTCAACAGCCTCACACACCTACCTTACATTAACTGCAGAAGAGGTAAAACTCTGCGTAAATTTGGTCTCAAAGTAACAAAAAAGTGTCTGGTAGAATTGTATAAAAAAAACTGGTATATTTGTTGAGTGCCAACTTCAGTGTACCTTTAACATTCATGCAACCTTATGTAATACTGTGTCCAATTTTGTCTCGTCCTTAATTACCCGAAATATCCTCCTCTATAACCACTGATTCTCAAGCCATATGTCCCCTTTGACAGGTTTTATGACACCGGTCTTGACATATGTCTCTGTCGTTTGGGACATTGGCTCAGACAAATGGCTCCCTATTTATCCTCTGTTCATTACGCCATTTCCATAATAGTCCGCGGTGTCACCCTTGAGCTTCCTGCCAAGGGTCGTAACGAAAGCAATAAACGCGAAGGCCATTAAAGAGAGAGAGAGAGAGAGAGAGAGAGAGAGAGAGAGAGAGAGAGAGAGACTTAAAAACAATGCTTGAATGTTGACCATTAGATACAAAACTACTTCCACATGTACAGAAAGAATAAGTGATAAAAAACAATAAAGTACAGAGAGAGAGAGAGAGAGAGAGAGAGAGAGAGAGAGAGAGAGAGAGAGAGAGAGAGAGAGAGAGAGAGAGTTAAAAACAATGCTTGAATTTCGACCATTAGTTACAAAACTACTTCCACATGTACAGAAAGAATAGGTGGTATAAAACAACAAATTACAGAGAGAGAGAGAGAGAGAGAGAGAGAGAGAGTATTTGAAAATCAATGTTTCAGTTTCAACCACTCGTTACATCAGCAATTCTACATTCAGAACAGAGGACCAGAAACCGGATTAGTAAAGGGCAAATGACCATCCATATACATACAGATATAAAAACAAGAAAATTAGTGGATATTGTTTCTTCATGAATAACGTTTTCTGTATGGGTATAACAACAAGCAAATTAAATGACTGTAGGAAGGAAATAACGTACTACAAAGAATATACACAAAAAAAAACAACAACAAAAAGGTGCACTTGCTTTCGTCTCTGCCACCAGAGGCAAACCGAAAAATCTCCAAGACATGAAATTTGATTTGAAAGCAAATCCTTTTGTGTAAACTAGTTATTTTTTCTTAACTCGCAAATACTTGTTACAAAATCGTCCTTCACAATAGAGGCATACGCAATAAAACGGCATTGTTCGAAACGTATTCGCAAAAGTTCGCAAAATAATTTCACATAGTTAAAAAGTGAAGTGAACAATACGAACGAACAGCGCCACAAATGCTTCAAAACAGCGGTGCTCAGATATTTTTCTATATGTGACAATAACCTCAAAAATGCAATTTGGTAATCAACAAAATCCAGCACCAAACTATTTGTAGTGCGAATGCTTTGGAAGCGACAAATAACGTATACCATGGAAGCTTTTGATTCATTTTTATTTAAAGCGAATATTTATCTCTTCGAACAAACCGGTTGTTATGAAATCATACAGGCTATATATACCATTCGGCTAAAGACTGAAAAGGAAGCCTTTTATATACAGTGCGTTTTAAACAAATGGTAAACAAATGTGCAATATTAACCGATATATATCTAATAAAATGACTGACCTGATAACATCTGAAATGAACCCAAAAATAAAATAAACCTACGATGTACTGAAATCGATTCATATTAACCAAATGTTCATGACAATTTACTAAACTTTATACATACATATATAGATACATATATGCATACATATATACATAAGCTACATACATACATACATGCATACATATATATTTATATATATGTATTTATTTATTTATTCCTTTCTTGTCCTTCGCTTTATTAAGGTTAATATTCCATTTTAATCCTAAATTTCTACAATTTTAATGTCACCTTGTAAATAATTTTAGTATTTTTAGCTTTTAACAATGATGTTTATGAATAACTTTAGTATTTTATGTTTTCCTTTTAAAATAGCATGTAAACTTTAATTATATTTTTTTATAAATGTGAATTGATTTTACATTATGACTGATGATGTTGTCAGGATGACACGAAACGTATCTCATAATAAACTCCTTAACTGATCTACTGAGTTTCGGTAACCCTCTGATGTCTATATATATATATATATATATATATATATATATATATATATATATATATATAGTATATATATATATATATATAGATATATCATTCGAGCTACAAATGTCCTTTAATATCCAATTCGCTCTACCTCGGAATTGATATATTTTCATATATGTACCGAACTGGTGAATTTTAGTTGATAATTAATTTCGTCCCCTCATGGGATCGAACGCAAGTCAGGACGGACAGTGACGTTATTCAATTTGTCATTGTCCGTCCGTGATTTTGTTTTCCGTTCCCATCCACTGGACGGTGGTTCGATCCCATGAGGGAACGAAATTATTATCATTACTAAATATTCCCCTTCGGTACACATATGAAAATATATCAATTCCAAGGTAGAGCGAATTAGATATTAAAGGACATTTGTAGCTCGAATGAATTATATGAATCACGGTGATGTGATAATTATTCATATATATATATATATATATATATATATATATATATATATATATATATATATATATATATATATAGACATATATACATATACACACATACCATATATATAGATATATATATATATATATATATCTATATATATATATATATATATATATATATTATATCTATATATACACACACACACACACACACATATATATATATATATATATATATATATATATATATATATATATATATATATATATATATATATATATATATATATATATATATATACACCACACACATATATATATACATATATATATATATATATATAATATATATATATATATATATATATATATATATATATATATATACAAACTTTTTACCCCAAAAAAAAAAAAAAAAAAAACAAGAACAATCATTATAAAAAAAAACATTTATGTTAAAAAGCTTTAAAATTCTAGGAAGCAGACGGTATAGCTTTAATCAGACGGTTCCTGTCGATTGGAAGAATCGGATGCTGGATTATTGCTACGGAAAATTGAGAAAGTGCTGCAACCGTCTTGAAAGGAAGCTCCAAGTCAAGCTGAAATCTTATGCTGAAAGCGACTGGACTAAGCATGCCAACATGGACTTCATGATTAATTTATCTGACAAACCATGGATAGTGCTACGACAGCGGCTTTGGGATATGGGTTAAGCTTTGGTGTATTTAATGGTAACCTGGACTGTGTCGAATCTCAAAATCCTTTTGTTATTTTAGAAAAATTGAATCAAAACCTATGCCCTGATGATATCAATATTTGTAAAGGTATTGTGTATGGGTGTTATGAGTAAACCTTCTCTCCCCCTAATGTACCCATGAGATTTCTCCAGGCTTTTAAGAAAATTAAAGAAGACGAAACAGTGAAGGTGACAAAAGCAGATAAATCTAATGCAGTGGTAATAATGAATAACAGTGACTATATAAGTAAAATAATGACATTGCTAAATGACACTGATACTTATACGAAACTGAGGTCTGACCCTACACAGACAGTTAACTCCCCATTTTAATAAACAAATTAAATCCATTTTGAAGGGCTTGGACCATTTAATTAAAGGTTTACACCCGCAATGCGCCTCCCTACCTTACATGTATGGTTTAGTCAAGACACATAAAATCAATAACCCTATCAGACCAATCATTAGTTCAGTGGGCTCAGTTACGTATAATTTATCTAAATGGCTTGTAAAAATTCTTACTCCTTTGGTAGGAAATATTTCTAACACGAATGTTAAAAACAATGTTGATTTTATAAACAAATTGAATAGTTTAAATTTGAATTATGATTTAATATGGTTAGTTTTGATGTTGCCTCTTTATTTACAAAAGTGCCTGTAGAAGAATTACTTGAATATTTGGAAGAGGAATTAGAGCGTCATGACATTCCCGCCTTAAGTGTTAGCAAATCTCATTAGTCTCATAAGGTTATGTATCAAAGATAGTAAATTTTTTGTTTTCAATGGGGTATTTTTGTACAAAAGTTTGGCATGGCTATGGGTAATCCCTTATCTCCTGTCCTTAGCAATATTTTACATGGAATTTTTTGAGACAAAACAAAACTCTTACCAAGAATTTTGCCCAAAAAGTTATTTGGTTTTAGTACGTGGATGATATCTTCTGTATTTGGCCAGTTCACAAAAACCTCCAGGAATTCCTTAATAATCTCAATAATTTAGTCCCTTCTATAAAATTTACTGTAGAGGAAGAAAGAAATTGTATTTGAATTTTCTTGATGTAACTGTCCATAGAAATGATAGAAATTTCACCTTTTCAGTCTTTCGAAAATCAACTAATATTGCCTCTTTTGTTCATTACTACTCCAATCACCATCAAAATGTTAAATTCTCTGTTTTTTCTGGGATGTTCCTAAGGGCTTTACGTGTCTGTAGCCCGCAGTTTATGATATTGCATTGAAACTAAAATACCCAAGGACTTTTGTAGATGTGGCATGGAAAAGAGCTAGAAAAACATTTTATTCAACTAATGACAAACTTGAATTTAGTAAGCATAACATTCTAAATTACCTTATGATGAAAGGTTTTTTTAGATATTCCTAGAATTTTAAAGCTTTTTAACATAAAATGTTGTTTTCAGTAATATTAATGTCAAGAGCTTAGTAATCACAATTCTCCTAAAGATCTTTCCAGGCTGCATATATGAATTCCTTGCAAAAGTGTGATAAAGTCTATTACGGACAGACCGGCAAATCCTCTTTCACAGCGTCTCAAGCAACATCAATTTTCTGTGGAGAACTGGGCAAATATCGAATGCATTATTTGTACATATGAGAGATTTAGACCATCCTATTAACTGAGTCAAGCAAGAGCCTTAGTCCCATGTAATGACACAGTTAAAAGGAATATCATTGAATCTTGTTTTATCAAATCAAATCAATAGAAATGTTCTAAATTTAAGTCTGGTTTATTTAAACTTGATGCTTTCATAATGAAAAAGTTGTAGATAAATATAGCAACAAAATTAATATATTCAGTTTTTACATGTTTTGGACTGTAAAGATACTTGTAATTTCGGTTAGGGTCAAAATCTGTTTAAGTTTGTGACCGTGTGATATCCGATAATCCTGGATTATCCCTTTTAATTTTTACCCTTTTGATAATTAACCATCTGGTATTCCTGATCTTGTTTGTATCTGAGGCCTTCCTCTCCAATTGTACTTTAGTAGCTCCTTGACGATGTCCTGAATAAAGACGAAAGCGCTTAGATTTCTGACTATCATTTTCCCGTGGTATTCGCTTATTATGAAGTCACGTGCATCTACTGTGATTTTTTAAGCATATATATATATATATATATATATATATATATATATATATGATATGTATAGGTATATATGTATATGATATGTATATGTATATGTATAATGTATATGTATATGTATATGTATATGTAATATGTATAGGTATATGTATGTATATGTATATGTAATGTATATATATATATATATATATATATATATATATATATATATATATATATATGTATATATATATATATATATATATATATATAGATATATATATTATATATATATATATATATATATATATGATATATGTATATATATATATATATATATATGTATATATCTATATATATGTATATATATATATATATATCTATATATATATATATATATAGATATATATATATATATATATATATATATATATGTATATATATATATATATATATATATATATATATATAATTAATTATTTGTAAGAGTTGTTTGATGACAAGTACAGAATGACGAGCTATTAACATTTGAGAGAAATAATGTTTCAGTAGCATTTAGGATACTGTAAGATAACTGAAAGAAATTCAAAGCAAGGGGTATTGCTGAGTAGTTGAGAAACTAATTCAATTCTCCTAAAAATGCTGCAAAAACTCCTACCCATCTAATCTTGAGAAATAAACACATTAACTTTCAAACTTCATCGAAACAGGTGGGGTCAATAGATTTATCTACTTTCCTATAAAGTATGTATATATATATATATATATATATATATATATATATATATATATATATATATATATATATATATATATATACTGTTACGAAGTGCCAAGTATCTGGTTACCACACTTACCATTCATTAATTGATACCTCACAAAAGCTAGACACCTGAACTCTCATCACAGGTACTAAACGACTGAATACTCTAAAGGCAACAGTGATCCTTTAACAACTTACCAGTATTGCAGAAAATCAGACTTAAGTTCATCAAAACAGGTGTGAGGTAATCTTGTAAGTAATTGAATTAATCAAAGGGCATCACTCCATCATCAACTTTAAAAATCTAAGTATTTCCCTTGTTTCAGAAGTCTAAGTACTTCCCTGGTTCTAAGTCACTTCAAGTTAATGAAGAAAAACAGATCAATTACCACTCTATGTTTCTACCTAACATCAATATAATTATATACTGGTATAAAATAAAGAAAACACTTATAAAATATGTTAAATACAAAATCTATTATTAAACTCAAAATTTATAAGTGAAATTCACAATATCAGGGAAAATTACTGTTACTTGAAAACAAAGTAAGTTTTAATTAATTTTTGAATCAATTAAGTAAAATTAAATCAAAATTAATTTATCACAAAATTCAAGAAAATTAATTCAATCAATCAAAATTCAAAAGTGCTAGGCAATAATTGAAAATTTGAAATTAATTCACAAGTGCTAAACAATAATAAAACTTTCAAAAGCAATTCTAAGTAATTGCAAATTAATTTGCAAGTGTTGAATTTAATTAAATGTGCAAGGATTAAGCAATGAAAATAACTAAGTCAATTAAATTGTGAATGCAAATGAAAATACAGGAAAATGTGGACAACATCAAAATTTGACAAAAGTATTAATCACACAGAATATAAAATAAAATGGTACACTTCAATAAGAAAATGAACAAATGCACAAAAATGAAACAAACACAAACCAAAAAAGAAAAACTTTGCAATGTGTAAAACATAAATAGTTTTCTCTCTAACCACTGTAACCATCAGTTATTTAGTTTTTACCAAACCATTGTTCCTATCAGTTATTAGTTGCAACTAATAAAAATATAACACACTTTACCTTTTTGGTACACCAACTTCTTTCTTTCTTTCTTGCTGCAGCTTGTTTCACACTTTCACAGAACCAGGCACCGTTACAACAACAATGTTTGTTCAGATACCACAATAAACACTAAATACTACTAAACAAACTCTAAGAAATATCAAATCTGAAATTTACAAATTACGAGTGACCATTCAATAAGTACGAACTCGTTACGTTACTTTTAAAATCAAAAGTGCTATGCGATGGAGAGAGAGAGAGAGAGAGAGAGAGAGAGAGAGAGATGCAAACCTTACAGAAGTTGGACAGGGGATGACACAAAACGTTTTAGGCAACAATTCTTCCAGAAGCTTCAAAATCTTACGCAACTTTACATGCAAAAATGTGTAATCTGCAATTGGCTTTGACAAAGACATACACGTATGAGACCAGTCTGTTAAAAAAAAAAAAGACACGTACTCAACTCGATCGACCGAAGCAGAAGTCCTTTATCTTACTTGATGACAGAATCCCAAAACACATTGAAGATTCGAGCTCGCTTAACAAACATGTTGACAGATTTTGAAAAACAACTCTAGCTTTGAATGGACAAAGATATTCTCTCTCTTTCTACATTCTATGTTATATATATTATTTATAATATGTTATGCGAAATCTGAACACACATTTAAAACATCCTCTCTCTAAGCTATCTAGGAATCTGAAAAAATGTTGCACAATTCTACATAACATTTCAGACAGTCAAAGAGGGGAAGTATGCATTTTGAAAGTAGCAATATATTAATAATATATGTATTTATGTATAATATATATATATATATACTTATATATAATATATATATATATATATATTGTATATATATATATATATATATATATATATATATATATATATATATATATATATATAATATATATAGATATATTATATATATATATTATAGTATATTATTATATAAATATATTATATAATTATATTATATATATATATAGATATATATATATATATATCTATCTATTATATATATATATATAAAATATATATATATATGTATATATATATATATATATATGTAAGTTTTTGCGTTACCAAATCTTGCCAAAAAATAAGAAAAAAACTATATTTGGACAGAGGAGAATTGAACTCAAACAGGTAAAAGCCCGAGGAGGCATTAGAGGATAAAAGTCTAGCGCAGTCACAGAAATGCCTCGAAGGACATTCGGGGACTGAATGGCACCTGGTTTCAACTGGAACCGGTGCCTGCCTCCATTCAGTGATTTGCGAAAGGCACCCTCGCTGAAGCCTTGTTCCGTTTCGTCTTTTCTCAAAAAGCATTTCTCTCTTTTATATCAAATCACTGACCTTTTATTACTGCCACGATCTTGTATTTATATTTTTTTTATTAGAAACACATATGCCATTTTCATTCCGTAATAAAAAAAAACATACTCCGTTTTTGTCTTGAATAAAAATTACAAAAATAAATAATTTAGAAACAAATACGCCATTTTCATTCCGTAATAAAAACGTTGTTCTTGTTTGTCTTGAATAGATAATGCAAAAATAAGTAAATAAAACTTAAGAAAACCAAAATTATGTGAAAATACATGAAAATAGGAGCTTTCTTCCTTCGCTAAGGTCCTATTCAGATGTAGTAAATATTAATTAGAAAGTGTTTATAAAGACATAAACCAAAAATAATTTTTTACGACAACTGAAGAGGACCTTAACTCAAGGTCGAAAACTCCTGCTGTTATATTTATACACACAAACTTGGTTTTCTATATTGGCTTACCTTTTCACCGAGCCATTTTCACTTTTCAGTATATTCACCTTATCGTCTGGCCTTCCAGTCAGTGGTAATTATTTCTTCTGCGTTCTCTTATACGCAAATGTGTTACAAATAGTTTGCAACATACGCAGAATGTTAACGCAAAGAAGCACTTATCCGCACAGATGGCGTCAGTGAAACATGCAGATGATTTTACCCATCTTTTTTATACTCTTTATTCACCCTTCAAACGCAAATTGAACTTGAAATCTAAGATTCTTACAATAATAAGGTACTCTACCCTATATTTTATACGGATGGAAACTGATCATAAAATACCTAGCCTTCCCCGTGACAGTCCGGACATCAGATAGTAAAACAAGGTAAATTTGTATAATCAGCCCACATGAGATTACGAAAGTGTGCACACAGCATAGGAAACAAGTATAATGCTTTAATAGTACAGCACGCACATCATCCCTTAAATTATCACTAAAGTCATTAGGTTTCGAGTGTTCTTGATCATTCATTACCCAAGAACGTTACTTGCCACCTACTGTAGCAGCCATGGGATAAATATATATATATATATATATATATATAATATATATATATATATAATATATATATATATATATATATAATATATATATATATATATATATATATAAATATATATATATATATATATATATAATTATATTATATATCCTATATATATATATATAAAATATATATATATATATATATATATTATATATATATATATATATATATATATATATATATATATATATATATATATATATATATAAATATATTATATATATATATATAGTATATGTATAAAATAATATAATATATATATATATATATATATATATATATATATATATATATATTATATTATATATATATTATATATATATAATATATATATATATATATATATATTATATATACATTACTAACAAAATAACCTGCATTTAAAGAGAGAAAATCACATAGATCCTTAGTCAAAGTAAATAATGAAACCGCTTAAAATCAACATAACAAATTTCCTAGATTCAAACTTCAAACTCCATGTACAGCAGAGGAACCCAGTTTAATAATTATCAATCACGCATTTAGAATAATTCCTTCGGGTTATTTAAACTCTTCAGGTAAAGCAAACGGCGCGGAATGGGGTTCTATGGAAAGCAAACTCTCCATTAATCTTCAGAGTTCTAATATCTTTAAGACGTTTATACAGGGGCTAATTATCGAATAAATATATGCCATGAAACGAAAAATTTTAAAGTGCAGAAATCCGCAAATTTGTTGGAATCTGAAATATTTGAGTCTTTCGGTTTTATGCCTTTAATGGGAATTTCGAGATGTACATATTAAAATATATACTGTTTATTGTTTTGTTTGTTTGGTTGCATGGTGTTTTTACGTCCCATTGAACCAGTGGTTATTCAGGAACGGGACCAACGGCTTTACGTGACTTCCGAACCACGTCGAGAGTGAACTTTTATCACCAGAAATACACATCTCTAACACCTCAATGGAATGCCCGAGAATCGAACTCGCGGCCAACGAGGTGGCAGGTCAATACCATACTGATCATGCCACTGAGGCGCTTATATACTGCCTAAGACATCTAAAGTTGCAAATTGGTCAGTGACAGTCACATTCCCGAACAAGGCTATTAACTGACGACACTCATTATATTTTTAACCAACCTTTGTGAAGCATATCATTCGCCGATTCTTACTTCTACATAACTACATAAAAAAAACTATATGTGTTTAATTGTAATTACTTTTTAAAGAAGATTTTGTAAATACATCAACTGTGACAGGCATTACACTAGGATATGAAAATACATTTATTGCTGTGGCCATTACCCTAATGTATTGGAATTTGATCCCTCCAACTGTATATTCGTGGGGAAAGTTGAACTCGGCAGTTTTCGAACAATTTCAGGATGAGCTCGGCAGTTTGAAAATAATCTTCCTTGTTCTTATTCTTTTGGATATTCTTGAAAAGATATATGCAAACCACCTACCTGAATTTTTACAGTTATGATTTGATATCACCGAACGCAAGCAACAAAAAAAAATAAATAATGATACTGATAATAACCGAACATCATTATTTACTTTAAGTAATCTATCACTTTTAATTAAACACAGAATATTGATATAAATTTAGTAAGGAATAAACGATTAATTAAATGATTTAGGATTGAATAGGATGTCTTTGAGATTTATTTAAAAAAATTGTTTCTTTCAATAGGCAGCTTATTGCAATACATTACACCGTTCTATAAACTACACAAATGCTGAAGTAACAAGGTCAGTTACTTTCAAACCTACAGTTCTCAATAATCCCACTGAAGTCTGTATGTAGTATACATTATATGAATATATATATATATATATATATATATATATATATATATATATATACATATACTATATATATATATATATATATATATATATATATATATATATATATATATATATATATATATATATATATATATATCACACACAAGTATGTATGTATGTACAGTGCTTGTGTGTTTGAATGTGTATGCGGAGAGAGAGAGAGAAGAGAGAGAGAGAGAGAGAGAGAGAGGAGAGAGAGAGAGCGTCAGGGCCAGCGGTTTGTTTTTGTTAGGACATGCCGGGTTATCACAGATGGTAATACAGTTTGCTTAACTTCACCCCCCCCCCATCAACAAAAAGGTTTCGGAAACGCAGCAATTAAAAAAAAAAAAAAAAAAAAAACTCTGGAGAGAAGTTTGATTTGTTTTTCCTGTCGAAAATGATACACAGACAAACGGACGCTCACCCTTTCCACGACTGTTTTCAAACTCCCGGTGTATTTTCCCCGTGACCAACGAAACCGGAAGAACGATTCTACGTATCGGATGCTGCACGCGTAGATGCGTGTGTTTGTGTTTACGAACGAGGAAGAGGAGAAGAAAAAGGAAGAAAAAACCGTAATGAGAACAGGGTTGGTGAATTTTTAATATAAAAAAACCGTGATTTATTTTATTTTTTTTATTTATCTGGTTTTTCTTTATTTGTTAGATGTTTGTTCAATACTTTTTTCCTCAAAATATATTTTGACAGAATTAATATTGATTTATCTTTTAGGTTTCCAGTTCTGGCCTAGAGTATGTACTTGCAATTTTTTTATATATATAAAATAAATAGATGCAGCACAGTTATGCATTAGTTTTTATTAACCTCCAAACCAAATTTTCAATTTGTTTGCTTTCAATTTAAAAAAAATATATATAAATAAATAAAACCTAAAACCAATCATGATTTTTTTAACCAAAAATTAATGAGTTAATCACTTGATTAATGCAGTTAGATTAATCATTGCCAACCCTGAATGAGAATAAAGATTATCACAAACTCAATCATGGCAGACTCGTATTTGCAACCATGCAAGTCTTTCATTGACTTTTTTTTCTATAAAATGCATCGTGTTCTTGCATATTTGGTACAAAAAATAAGCATTCTAATTACACTGGACACTGGAGCAATCACCCTGAGGATGGTAGACAATTGGAACCTGAAGAGTTCATGCGATGATGTATATATCGCATTACCACCCAAAACCCAAAAATCAATTTTCAAGGTATTGTATAATTCAATTCAATTTCTAACTATTTATTCATTACCCTATTTTATATTTTCTTTTCTAATAGATGATCTCTTCTTTCTGTATTTCCTGTCAGCTTCTGTTCTTATTTCAAATGAACACCATACTCTTCGGAATGCTTGAATTTCAAGTCATTGCTCCGTGTGGGTTTGTTCTATATGAATAGGTTCATCTTCTGAATAATAATAATAATAATAATAATATAATAATAATAATAATAATAATAATAATTAATAATAATAAATAATAATAATCTTTTTCCCGTTTTAAATATGGCAGCTACGGTGCTGTAATTTTTTATTCGTAAAAAAATTAATTTTTAGATAAATTTATCATTATCAATGATTCAGCGTGAAGCTCCAAAACATTCTATTTCATATTACCAAAATATTCAAAACTAATTATATTTCCGTTATAGTGTATCTGTAATATTTGCGCAACATGGCAACAGTAAAAAAAAAAAATAAATAAGCATGAGTGTTTACAGAAAATTTGCTGTGCAGCGGAACTTACACTGGATGATACCCCAAAATGTTTATTTTGAACGTGTGCTGAAAATGCCAAGAGGATACTACACTTTGCGCTGAAGATATGCTATTAAAAGCAAGAAGCAAAATATGTGAGAGCGAAGTGATTTAAAAAGCATATGACCTCCAGCTGACAAACTGGAGAGTCCTTTGACTTCAAAAAAGTGTATGTAAGTCGCGACCTGAGGTTTACTGGACATTACACTCTGTTTGACATTTATCAGGAGAAGATAAGGGGAAATTATGGATACACTTTTCTAGGGAAATGATGAAGTAAATGTTAACCGAAAATGGAACTGAAATCTTTATGCTGACGACACAGCTCAAGGAAAATATATTCACTCGATCCTGAGTTGCTATATTATTTTATTATTTTCAACTATATTTATTAACTTTAGTTACTTTTTTGTATTTCAGTACGTTGAAAAATAAACTACTATGAGATTCAGGGCCTCTGTAACACGGTTTTTTGGATTTTTCTCCTTATCAAAGCATAGGATGTAGCTGAAAGTTGACATATGTATATTTTACAACCACACACAAATTTTGGCAGCATTATCAATGACCTAAACCTGATAGTTTTAATTTTTATAGAGTAAAAATTATCCAGCCGATGCCATGGACAATGGTTACGAGCCAAGAGTCGAAAAACATTCATTACGTAAGCAAGGTAAACAACATTTGACGAAATGTTGCCCCGCCCATCCACAAGACAGAAACTCATTCACCTTATTCCATCGGCTCTGAAACCCATAGCAGTCAATAATGGCTTACAGGATTTGGAATTTTCCCCGTGGTTGCAAAACTGCATTAGTCTTACGACTTGCAACTTTTTACAGTCAAGAGAAAGCCTGTGGCCATGACACAGACTTTATGAGTGGCGGAACGATACTTAGATGTGGGTGGGGTATCTGTGCTAGCGTAGTAACACTACTGTAGTAATAGCAGTAATATACATGAATTAAACGTTTAGGCCAACTGCTCTGATCCTTGAGGATCATTTAGCACTTCTTGCAACTACTCGAGAAATGAGTTTTTATAACCAGAAGTTAAATTTTCTAATCCAACAATGCCCATGACAGCCCTCAGTGTTATCCTTAATTAACAAGAGGCCAAGTGGGTGGAGCCTCATGAAGTCATCATTCTGACGATAATTATTGGTGAAGATTCAAAACCAAAATGCGGTAACGGCTATTTTTTTTTTCTTTTTTAGTAAATAGGTAGATAGCCAATAAATAAAAAATTGCTTGACATTGGATATAGCAGTTATCAAATCAAGCTTGTCTACTATGTTTTTGAAAATTACCAACTATTCCCTACATCTTGTCAATCTGATTGTGACCTATAAAGTAGACTGTAATTTCTTAGGAAACTTATTTTGGAGTTAGACTAATAATCGAAGTGTTTTTGTATTTATTAACATATTTTGTTGGTTTGTTCATTATGACAATTATCAGTGGAGAGGTTTCAGAGTTCATAAAGGTGTACTGCTTTGCTTATATTTACATTTTTATGTCATTGTTGCCAGAGGTCTAGCCTTCGTTACGTATAGCCAATCATCCATCGAGAAAGATTGAAGAAATGCAGTCATAAATTACGTAACAAGCGCGTTCGAAACCTTTTCTCTGAGTAAGTTGGCCCGTCTTCAAAAAAAGTTACTTTTACATTATAAGTACCAAATTTATTCAACCTACGTAATGCAGAATACAGTCAAAATTTATGTGTAGATATAATGTGTATTCTGAATAAGCGTTATATTTATGAAATGCATAGATAAAAAGTTATTGCGAAAAAACCGTGTTACAGAGGCCCGGAATCTCACAGTAGGTGATTATCATTATTTATTTCACTGCATAAGAACAATTTCAAGTCGGGAAAATAGCATATGGGAACCATTTTTTTTTTTTTTTTCTTGTTCACACATTCTTGAGCGACATGGATGAATTAGAGAAATATACGAGAGAGAGAGAGAGAGAGAGAGAGAGAGAGAGAGAGATTAACAATTGCATGTCGCCAGTAAATCAAAACAAACCAATAAAAAAACATACCTTTCCGCCCAGTAAATAAACTGAGATCAGTAGTAAGGCGTACAACTCACTCCGACGAAATATCCAGAATTAAAAGTTGAGCGTGATTAACAAATAACTGACAATAACTTGTCCAACACTTTCACTTTGTTTACAATCCCTGGAAGTGAAAACCATTTTCCTTTGTCCGCAACAGGTTCAAGATGCTATCCGAGCCCTTGGTTGAAGTGAAAACTGATTGCTTCGGCGACATTCGCCTACGTGAATCCTTTAACTTTAAATCTGGTGATTAAGACGTAACTGCATACCGAGTGAATGTTACGTGAATGCATCTAGCCGCAAATGCGTATGAATTCTCTTTTGAATAACGAGACAAGGTCATACAGTACAGGCCTATAGGTTTAACAAACATCTTCGATATGTGAGAGAGAGAGAGAGAGAGAGAGAGAGAGAGAGAGAGAGAGAGAGAGAGAGAGAGAGAGATAATACCCGGGAGAGAATACAACACAATTATCACTATTAAAAAAATTCTTAGGGCTATTTCAGACACGTGTGGATTTACTGGAAGATCTTTCATTAAATATTATTCATAAATTATGAATTCGTTTTTCCCATTCGTTACATCGATTGGCTCAGGGTATAAACAATTATATCGTACTACTAATAAAATGCCTCAATAACATTAGATACTAAGATATCTATTTGGGAAAAACCCCAATACCATTTAGATACGAAGTTATCTATTTTGAAAAAAAAAGAAACTCGATAACATTTAGATACGAAGATACCTATTTGGAATAAACCTCAATAACTTTAGATACGAAGATATCTATTTGGAAAAAACATCAATACCATTTAGATACGAAGTTACCTATTTGGTAAAAACCTCAATAACATTAGATACGAAGATATCTACTTGGAAAAAACCGCAGTAATAGTTCGACCTGACCATATTTACGTGGCAAAAACATTTAGATACAAAGTTATCTATTCTTGGTGAATCCCCCGAGATCATAGCCTCAAAGTAGAAACGGGTTATCAATTATTGGAAAACATCCTGGAAATGAAATTATATAAATTTCAGAAAAATATATAATTCCCCAACAACAAATAAAAGGACAAAGTGGAAGCCATAATGGAGAAACGTAAGAATCCAAGCCTTAAAAATTTCAACTATCCGTTGTCTGTTATGTCTGGACACTTCTGGTCTCTAGTCACTGTCATAGTTATTTTATTATATCGAAGGCAGCTTCGAAATACTATCAAGCAAGATAGCTGTCAAGAGAAGATTATGCATAAATACGGCAATGAACAGTAATGCATAACAGAGTGCGGAATTATAACAAACGTTGTCATTGCCTGAACCATTTGAACAATAAGATCTAGTTCAAAAACACTAATTGACACTGAAACTAAAGGGAGCATCAAGAATTATTTATTCAATAGCTCCCTACAGAGACAAGTAATAACTGAAAGTTAAACATCTATGCAAGGGGATAAAGGTTAGAGTTTTTTAAAATCATGGCTGAAATTCGTTACAGGTAATATTAACCATTCAATATCATCTGCCTGTTATACTCCTACAGACGCCTGCAGGATGTGAGATGTGCATCACGTGAGATGTACAGCATTGAATAAAATAGGATTTCTCCAAAAGTCAAAAATAAATAAATAAATAAATAAATAAATAATAAATAATAATAAACGTCTGTGGACACAAGTTGGACTGTTTGAGAATGTTGATGGAAATGAAGTGTGAATGAAAGGAAAACTTTTTTAACTCTCTCTCTCTCTCTCTCTCGTTTGCTTATCTATCATGAAATAACAGTAGATGAAAGGATGGGACATGTAGAGACACTAAAGAATAGAAAAATTAAAAATTAAAAAAAATACGACGGTGAACAGACAAAGGAATGTATTTTGATGTTGTTTGCTCACTTGAGGTGAATGAATGAAGACAGGATATTGAAAAAGGTTTATAATTTCATGGCAAAAAGACTGACAGTATACTGAGAAATGATCATGAAGCAAAATCATTACTCCCTTATGAAAGAACCCACGAACATACGTCAAAAAGATAAAAGCGACTGAAATTTTCTAAAGGATTGTAGAGAGGAAAAAACTAAAAGGGGACGAAATTAAAATTCCTTCTAGTATTTTTTTTTTTAGTTTTTTCAAAATCACTGTAGGTAAAGCAGGAACGCCCGGTGAGTCTCACTACCAAAAGAGAAAAGAGGAAATGTGGCAGGATTGCTGAGGTTCCTTTGGGGACCTTGATTTAAGATGCATATTCTTTAGTGCCATGCCCCAATTTAGTGCCAATGTCAACAATGAACCTTCGCCAACAGGTGAGAGCAGAAATCGAGAGCAGTTCATTTAGATACTGTGTAGTGAATTAAATATTAGATGCTAAATTTCATAGCTTAACATTTGAGTATAAAAAATATACATTTATTTATAATAAACAGAATTCTAGCGGTGCTGGTGACACAAAGGTAATAAAACAAAATCTAAGTGAACCTGAAGTTTCTGGTGTGAGTATCTGATTTTAACCTGGATTGCAAAGCCTTTCATTCTGGCAAAGAAACGATCCTGACTTTCATTCGAAAAGGAATGGCATAGAAAGCAAAAGACTTTCGGAATCTTTCACCGACGAGAAAGAGAAACGAGGGTCATAAAGAAACTGAAGATCACCAGACAAATCCTGCAATGCAGGCTATGCTTCATACATAATGGAATGTAGAATTTAGGCCAATTCCAAGAACTGGGACCAACGAGGTCATTCAGCGCTGCAAATGAAACAGAGTAAATAGATGTGAAAGGTGTAACTGGAGGAAAACCTCGAAGTTAGGAGAGGGTGGATAGCAAGATGGAAGGTAAATAATATGAACGGAGGTAGAGTAGGGGATGCAGCTAGAGGTCAAGGTTGGTTGGTTGGTTTTATAAAGTTTAGGTGTAACACCAAGCACTGGGGCAGCAAAGGCCATTCAGCGCTTACTGTATAACTTTATGAAATTATAAGACGTGTTATATCAAATAAAGCAGGTTTATTTCTTTGCGATAATTTACTATATTTTGAAGTAGCTAGAGGTCAAGGGCATGTTGCAAAGAACCTTTAGTAATGCGTACAGTGCACCCTATGAGGTGCACTGATGGCACTACCGCCCCAACTACCAACGAGGATGAACAGTATACAGTATACATGTACACACAGCCGGGAACAAATATATTGACCAAGACTATTACTTTACAGCAGAAATGACACTATATCCGACAGTTACTGAAATATCTTATTACTCGACGATTATCAACAGTGAGAAATATTTACCTAGACACTGGAAACCAAAATATTCGCACTGCTTAAGGTAAACTGTAAGCAACCAGTAATTCTGGCATGTGATATTCATAATATTGATAATAATTGTTAATAATAATGTCCCGAGGGGTAAATTAATGACCAACGACACGAAGACTAAGAATACTGAAGCCTTTGAAAGCAATGACAGCGAAGGGTCAGTGATTCTGCAATAAATTAATCGGAATAAGACCCAAGGGTAGCTTAGGAGAATTTATATATATATATATATATATATATATATATATATATATATATATATATATATATATATATATATATATGTACACACACGCATTCACACACACACACACACACACACATATATATATATATATATATATATATACTATATATATATATATATATACATATATATATATATATATATATATATATATATATATATATATATATATAAAAGGAGCACATAAAAACACCAAAATATAGAGAGAAAAGTACTATATTTCAGAGACTGCTGTCTCTCTCTTCAGGTATATACCAGAAGAGAGGGCACAGCAGTCTCTGAAATATAGTAGTTTTTTCTCTCTATATTTTGGTGTTTTTTATGGGCTCCTTTTATTAGATGGAATTCTGTTGTAACAGAACATTTTACCAGTCATATATATATATATATATACTATATACATACATACATACATACACACACACACACACACATATATATATATATATTATATATATATATACATATAATATCATATATATATATATATATATATATATATATATATATATATATATATATATATATAATTTGAAAGACAAATATATCAGAAATTAAGATAACAGTTGCACATGGTCTATGTAAATCTATACCTATATACTTAACAAATCGCATCTGGCAATTAAACCAAATGAAGCATAAGGATCTACACGAGTTCTAGAACAATCAAATGCCTCTATAGCTCCTGATATTTCTTTTTTGTACAATTTTTTTCTTTTTTTTTTATTCTAGAAGGGTATTTTCCCAGTCGATGTGTCATATAGTGGACCCAATTATAGTTGTTATTAAATTTACTATTTTTTCCCCCTCGAGAAAGAAAATAAAAAGTCCTATCAGAAAATTAAATCCTGTTGCAAAGAGTAGAATAGAATATAGACTTTAGACCAGAGGCCAAACACTAGGATCTATGAGAGCATACAGCGCTGAAACTGAAATTGAGGGTTGAAAGGTTTGGAAGGAGTAACCGGAGGAAAACCTCAAAGCAGTTGCACTAGGAAACAAATGTTAAGAGAGGTTGGATTGCAAGAAGGAAGAGAGAATATGAAAGGAGGTATAGTAAAAGAAATGAAAGGGGTTGCAGTTAGGGACCGAGCACCGCTTGAGATGCACTAACGACACACCTACTTACGGGGCCTATTATAAAGAGGAAATATTCTTTTCGAGAACAAAATATCAGCTACCTAAAAATTAAGTTTCTTGAGAACATTTTCGCTTCTTTATCTTCTTCTTCCCAGCTCGTTCCCATTTTAATATAGGGTCGCCATTTTGGATGAGCCGTTTCCATCTACGTATTTCTATCCTGCGCTTCTGCCTCATCAATTTCCTTCTCATGTAAGTCTCCTCTCACACAGTCCTTCCATCTCTTTCTTGGTCTCCCTCTTCTTCTTCCTTGAACCTCCATCCCCATAGTATGTCTCCCAGTGTGGTCCTCATCTCTCCTCAATTAACTGAAGTTGTATTCTCCCCCCACCTTTTTTTTCTTTTAATTCCTTCCCCGCACGTAATTTGCAGCACGGTATTCCAACATAAAAAAAAGCACTTCTGTTTCCAGGAACACTCACTCCAGTAATTAAAGATCATGCAATTCCCTTTGGCTCTAATTATTTCAAGCTTTTCTGGTTCATTTGATCTCAAGGAGTTTTAGGGAAAACGTCAGTCATGTGTATGTCATCAGAGGTGTATGATCAGCCCAAGGATGAGAGCGATAATGCGTCTCATTCTTCTAGTTCCTTCATCACTTATAACAAGATGACAGAAAAAAAACAGGTAGGAGTAATTACTTCCATTCTTATCCATTTCGTACTGAAACACAGATAAAAGTTTGCAAATATTTTCACACAAGCTTGATGGCATGCGCTACACTGTGTTGGAACCCGGCACTACCTGTCATGTCTTCCCTACCCTCTCGAACCCCTACCTACCTCGTCCCCATCCAGGCCGGACAAACAGATTTGCAGGAGGGTGGCTGTGTCATGTCTCCCCTACCTTCCCGATCCCCTACCTACCCCGCCCTTACCCTGGGCGGACAAACAGGTTACAAGAGGGTGGATGTGTCATGTTTCCCCTACCTTTCCGGTCCCCCTACCTACCCGACCCCCACCCGGGGCGGACAAACAAGAAAGATCCATTCTGATTTTATTATAATAGATAGATACTTTGGCAATAGCATAACCATCAGCAACTAGGCCACCCTGCTTACAGAAATAGCATACATCATTTTCTTTCTTGCATCTTTGCTATGCGGTTGTTCCTGTATTTTCGAATGTTCCTCCTCTTCAGAGATTACAAACTATCCGTGATTCTGTTTAATTAGTCTTCTCGCAATATCTCTGCATGACAGAACCAATCGAGATAAGGACAGGATTAAGCGGAGAGGTCTTCAGCATAAACATCAACATATTCAAAAAGAAGCAAATTAGAAGTTACTGAGATGGTATTGAGGAAAAGCCTTCTGTTACTTTACATGGTAACCCTACTGCAAATGTTGGGTAAAATAAGTCAAAGGAAAGATTTCATTGTAACGTCAGAAGCCGTAGGTAAGCCTGCGGAAGGATCAAAGACTTTACTGGAAGGCCCCGAGTGTCTCCTGAAGGGAAGGAAGGGAAAACGAGAGAAGAGTGATTTGGGAGAAATTTGCTTCGGGGGATGAACTCGCCACAAGTTGTTAGTTTATAGTTTTGCTTTGCTGTTATTAGCAGTACTTGTGTACTGATTTGCTATCCTTAGCACTGATTTATGTTTGTTCTTTTTCCCAGTCCCAAATCAGGGAGTTTGGAGTTAGGAAAGGTATCTGTCCCTAAACCCTGCTACAAAAATAAATTACGAAATAAACTGCTAGTGCTTGAAAAATAATTTTAAAAAACTATCAAAATCAACGATCTCAGTAGAAAAAGAAGAAAAAGAAGAAGAAGAGTAGGTATGAACTTACATATTACTGATATCCAGTAGTCCAAATTGCATGCGCGTACACACACGATTTTTAAACAATGATCCACGCAAGGAATACGAAAGGCTAAACGTGAAATTTAAGACTGAAGCTACTAAAAAGAGTTATAACTATGTGATTAAATACTTCTTTTACCGAGATACTTCACTGAACATAAATCGGATCTTCCTAGAAACCCGGGAAATCGCAGAAGAAAGATTATGACCGAATGAAAAATGGAAACGGTCGGGATCCAATAAGTTGCGATGAACGATCGATCAGATTTGGAGAAAATGATTGGAAAATCACTCAGAAATTTCCGATGATATTCGCGGTACCTCGAAGCGCGATCAGAAACCCTTCATCTTTAATTTGAAAATTAGGCTGATTTTGCAATGAGGGATTACCCTGGTACTTCATCTTACTTCCTCAAACGAACTGCATTTGTACGTGGGTAAGCTGAGTATGCGAATGTGATAAGGGTAAAGGATGTTAGTGCTTCTGAAATAAGTCACGGGGCTTATAAGTATCAACATAGGGTTTACTCCTTGTGTCTTAGGTTCTTAATTATTATTATTATTATTCATAAGGAGCATACACTCTTTTGGTGCAAGCCAAAGGCCATGAACTAACTCAAAAAGTTTCCAAAGAGCAGATTGCCATTTTAGGAAACAAAGCAATCACGGAATACAAATGCATAAGCAAATAACATTATTCAGTAAAACATAAAATAAAAATAAAAACTTTTATTTTCACAAATATACTGACCGAAGCATTTCATACATGAAATCCTACTTTTGAATTATATATACATGTGTGCGTGTGTGGGCGCGCAAAAACATAAGAAGTGGATTCTAACATGCTTGAAAATTTCTACATCAAACGTAAAGCTAAATGCAATCGGTTTCCATTTGCTAATACGCTTTCGACCATAAAACCACTCTCTCTCTCTCCCCCTTGCCCTTCACTTTCACTTGGGCAACAATTCCCTGTTTACATTTTCGCCTTTTCATTTAATATCGACCTAAAATGCTATTTATTTTCCTCTCTCTCTCTCTCCCACACACACAGAACCTACGATCAGAATCTGAGAGTCAGTCCTGCCGAATTGGAAATTTGAAATAAACGGCATCGGGGGACAATCGAGGAAACGAAAGAGAAAGGAATAGAAAAGGCTGGCGGCGCACGAAGAGAGAGAGAGAGAGAGAGAGAGAAGAGAGAGAGAGAGAGA
>NC_087203.1:89229519-89252019 GCF_015104395.2 Macrobrachium nipponense | reverse complement strand
AATGCGGTAACAAAGCAACACCAGCTGTCCTTTTTTGATGTTTTTTCTGCACATTACGTAACATCATCACGTGCCAAATGTTACTACTAAGCCTAACATCTCATATACGCTCAGGTAACTAGTTCGCGAGGACGCCTTCGTTATTTCATGCAATGCAATCTTTCATCTAGTTGCATCTAAACTGCCCTGTGAAAAATATATTAACGAGAAACAGCAGAAACTTTAGGTTATACGGGATCGTTTGTGGAAGGCTTCGGCAACTCCCACCCTCCTCGTGCCATAAGTCATTTGGAACTAACTTTTCTCAGTAATTTCGGACTTTAAAAGTGAGAAAGCTAATGAAATTTATCGCACTGTTACGAGAGTTCTCAATTTGGCGCGCAAACAACCATTCTTTATTCAGTCATTATTATAAACATATAAAAGTTTACAATGACCAAGAATATAGGTAACGAATCACATAAGAAAATATATCTGACTACAAAAAGAATGTGTGGTAGAGCGTGAAATGAAGACGCCACTTATGCTGCCGATCGCGTTATGCATGGGTATTATTAAGTGCAACCCCTCTCACTCCTCTTACCGTACCTCTTTTCATATTCTCTTTTTCCTCTTATTTTCTAACCTCTTTTAACAATCGTTTCCTAGTGCAGCTGCGAAGTTTTCCTTTTGTACCCCTTGAAAACTTTTTTCTCTTATTTCCCTGTCAACTCTGAATGACCTCATAAGTCCTAGCCCTTTGGCCAAAATTTTATATACCATTCCTGAATCTGGTAATGATGCTGTTCGTCATAAATTAGCTTACAATTGTATATTTATGGATTTTTTGCTCTTTCGGTAATAGCTTTTCACTTATGAATAATTTCTTGAAAATATAAGTAAAAGTTTCAAATTTTCTTCGGAAAACACCACTTACCTCGGATTTCAACTAATGCTATGTGGCGAATACTGTAATACCATCTAATAAAAATGACAGCCGCCCCACCCCTTCTCTCATATATGGCATTCATGCTGACTCATGGTAGAAAACAAGCAGAAAACGTCCATAACATTAGTAGCTTTATATATGTAATTGTATTTGCTTTCGTAATGGGAAAACATTCACTATGTAAAATGATGGAAATAGACGGAACAAATTACCGCAAAATCCTGTAGTACTACTATCTGCGAAAAAAAAAAAAAAAAAAAATCTGTGCACAATACAGAAAAAAATTACTACCAACAGTTCACTGAACGTTTCAATGAGTAGAGAAAACCTATTCCCAAATAATCGTTACTTTAAACAAAAATAAATCATACGTAATGACCATTTCCACACTTGAATACCAGAAACATTTCAGAAAATCTGACGTAAACTACAATGAGTACGTACGTACGCGCAACATAATCATATTTAATTTATACTACATCTAACTACACATATGTAATATATTGGGTGACCTTGTTTCCTGCACTTGAATGAACGAATGTCTACGGGACGTACCTAAATAACTCCACGTCAGTAATTACTTACATCGGTATCCTGTCGCACCTCGGCTCTTTCCGCACCACGTAAAAATTGTTCAGTTGAGCATGTTCACTTGAACACACCCCGAAAAGAACACTTATGCATAAGTGTTCTACATAAACAGGTCGTCCATTCGCGTGACCGCGTCTGCCTAATAACGACGACGAACGGACTACACGTATCACCCCATGACTGACAAGCGTTAGACTAATGGATCACCAATCCATTTCGCGAGTTACTGAGAACCAAACCTTATCAAGCGACCAGAATTGCCTCATTATCAAGTTACAACAGTTGTCTTGTTGAGGCCGTAAGAAATCAGTACCGATAATTGCCCTTGATATTATTGTGATTATTAATGGCATAATTGCTGAATGAGGTAGATATTTCATTGTGCCGGCTTTGTCTGTCTATCCGCACTTTCGTCTGTCCGCCCTCGGATCTTAAAGTCTACCGAGGCTAGAGGACTGCAAATTGGTATGTTGATCATCCACCCTCCAATCATCAAACATACCAAATTGTAGCCCTCTAGCAAAAGATTGATCTAGTTCCGGTGGCCTTGATTATACAGGGTGTTCATAAAGTCCCAGTACCATTCTGAACAATAAATACTTGTGATGGTACTGGTACTTTATGGACACCCTGTACAATGTATGTACGTTTACACCCACTGGACCTGGTACTACATTAGTTCGTATAATGGACATTTTACGCGGACAGTTATAACTTGTGTACGATTGGAAGACTTGCCTTTAGATAAAACTGATGGTTTGAACGGTCGTTTTTGTATATATTTTACCCGTATGATTTGCTCACAAACATCAAGGAAGAAGTCACTGAGCTGGCTCGGCAGTGGGCAGTACTAGGCCAAGCATGTGAATTAAACCCCTTAGGGTAACAGTTTTCCTCAGTTCATGGGAGGATTCAGTGGAGTTGTGTCTGCCGTACGCGAGTAAAATGAATCTGAAATGAGCCTGGAGAGAATTCATTGCAGAACTTTTTAAACAGTAAGTTTATTGTTGTTGCTTCCGGACAGTTTTCAGTCGCGTATTGTGATAATATTGATATAAAACTGAGTGCCTTTATCTGTTATTTTGTATCTGATAAGGTTTCCGAATTTAATTTGTATATTTATTATGCCTGACTACGCTGAATGTCTTTGTTTAGAGTTTGCTTCTTAAATTTTGAAATGACGTCGGTTCAGGTCTATTATTGCTCATCTCTGTTGAAAGCAGATTTTTTGTTGCAAATTTAAAACCAACAGTTTTAGTATTTTGCCACTTGGGTATGACTGACGTTTACAACTGGCTGACGCAACTAAACCTCTTGAGTATGGGAAACATGGCCGGATTTTGATTTATTTTGAAATATGTAGCGCTCCAATCGACCACTGACTTGGTCGGTTAAGTATTATGTTTGGTATGAAAATAATATCTACGGATTAGGGAAAAAGAGACTCTATGTAGGAAATAGGAAGGTAGCATCAGGTGCACCAGAGTCTAGAGAGGAAAGGATCCTTTGACCCATCCACTTTTTTCAAGGCTATGAAAAGCGGAACTCCCTAGGAGGGAAGTGCCGTCAGTGCACCTCATGCTGTGCAATGTAGGCATTACTAAAGCAGCATTCGTTTGGCCCCTAGCTACAACCCTTTTTCATTCCTTTTATTGTACCTCCATTCATATTCTCTTTCTTCCATCTTATTACCCACCCTCTCGTAACAATTCATAGTGCAACTGCTTTGAGGTTTTCCTCCTGTTACACCTTTCAAACCTTGTCATTGTCCATTTCCGTTTCAGCGCTGAATGGCCTTAGTTGCCCCAGTGCTTGGCGTAAATGCAAAAAGTCTTTAAATCAATCTATAAATCAATCTATAAATCAATCAATGTAAAGCTGAAAATATCTTAATTAAAACTGTTTGAGTTGCAGTGTCTTATAATCGCAAGTGGCAAGATTTTTAACAAAATCTCTCCTTTACGTTACGTCTATAACTTCAGTTACATGACTGCAAATCATATTAAAAAAAAAATCTTTATTCAAATAGTTATTGTGGGGATTTTCCAGTAGCAAATAAATGGTAGCGTCGTTTTATTATTACGTTTTCATTTGGTGAACCTCCACACAACAGCGATTCTGGCCATGAATGGGTCAGTGCTCTGATAAAAGAAAAAAAAAATGCTATGAAGGATTGGCTGGAATATTAGACCTATAACGAACGAGATCTTAAGCATGACGGAATTCTCGTTTGTTTATTTATTTAATAACGATGATCTCAAATAAAGCTTTTTTATAGTTGAACAAATGTTCAGCACACAATTGTTACATTATATTCTATAACACCAGTCTTTAATTTATCATGTTACACTGTAGTTAATACCCATCGTAAATATTAATCGGCCTAACCGACCACAAGTGTTAAAGGGAACCACCAACAACATCGTGCTCGATTGAACCAGTTTTACCTCATCATTTCAGGCAACGACAATTTTTCCACTTTACCCACCCATATCGCATATAAGTAGAACAAATGGAGTTGCTGAATTGAACGCGCTCTACTTTGAGCAACGTTGAAACGAATCATGATAAAAAAAGTTACAGAAAAAAAGCCACATGGTAAAAAAGTCACATTAATAATCTTCCCTAGAAAGTGACGCCCAAGGGTTTTAACGCGGTAGGCCTATGAATCTACCTTTACGGCGTATTTAGTATAAGCCCGTTGGGGATTACCATAAAAAGGTAAATAAATCACAAATTAATGTGACTTTTTCCTAGTCAAAATTGTGAGGTTTTTTCTTTGACTTTATTACCGGCCACCGTTAAAAACAAGCCACAGTAACGTGACGAAAGAACAGGAGCAATAACTTAACTACAGGAAGAACGTAGTTGCTTGGAATTTAGCCTTACACAAATATATAGAGGGGTGAAATGAGTATGTATATACAGTGTATAGGTATGGATATGTGTATGTATATATTGTAAATTCAAGTATGTAATAATTAAAATATGAAAAAAAAAAATATGTAGAATCTAGGCTATGTATTGTCACAAGAAAGACAGTAATACTCTCATCGGATAAAATTCTGAATGCAATTCTGTCAAAATTGTAGAATATTGTATATTTTCTCAAAAAAGAAAAAAAAATACAGGAAGAACCACCCCATTAGCGAAGCGAAACCTTTTGTTGTCACGACGAGAAACTGTCTGGCAGCTTGTTTTGATCGTTTGTTCTTTAGTCACACTGACCTTCACGAACTAAAGTATAGTCTACGTAGAGGAATAGGAAGAAATGTCTAAGCTTAGTGATCTTGTTACATTCAGAACCGTTAGTGTAACTGTAAATAGCTCTATCTGCGATGAAGTAGAACGTTTATTTTGTTATGGCCATAGTGATCGTTTCTTCACGATTTAAATACTTTTATATATAACTGGTGTTGATGCCTCGGGTAAGATCTCCCTGTGACAAAAGCAACAGATACTAATTTAGATTTAGATTTATCTTCCCGCCACTGGCCAGTGGCATAAGGCTGATACAGTTTTCTCTCCATCTGTCTCTATCCCGAGCCATTTCCCTCGCTTCCTCTAAGTTTTGGATTTCATCCTCAAGATCCCTGACAATTATGTCTATCCACCTCGTTCTTGGTCTACCCAGCGGTCTTCTTCCTATTTGTACTGCTCTCAGTGCTCTCCTGGGGTCTCTATTCTCTTCCATCCTCTCAACATGTCCAAACCATTTCAGCCTTCCCCTCTTCAACCTGGTACTGACTGGCCTTTGCCTCAATCTCACCCTGATGTCTTCATTTCTAACATAATCATCCCATTTAATGCCAAGTATTCTTCTCAGCAGCTTCATCTCAAAAGCATCCAACCTTTTCTCCTCTGTTCTGGTCAGTGCCCAGGTGGACGAGCCATACATCAGGACTGGTAGTACTACTGCATTGAATATTCTCATCTTAGTTCTCAAGCTGATTTCATGCCTCGACCAAACGTTTTTTCTCAGAACCTCAAAAGCTCTTGCTGCTCCTAGTTTTCTTCTTTGTATATCTTCAACTTGCCTCCCGTCTGCTGTTACCACACTTCCCAAGTAAACAAACTTCTCAACTTGCTTGAGTTCCTGTCCTCTGATTGTCATATCCTCCATGTGCACCCAATCATCATCCTTACTCACAACCATGATCTCGCTCTTCTTTGTGCTGATGTTCAAGCCAAAATTCTGTGTCTCTGTCTCCATCCTCATTACCATACCTACCAGCACCAGCCACGTATCAGCAACCAACGCAACATCATCAGCAAAGTCCAAATCCATAAAAACTTCTCCACCAATACTAGCCCCTCTGTTTTCATTCTCCATCACTCTTCTCATTATATGGTCAATATATACATTAAACAAGGTGGGTGACATAACACATCCCTGTCTTAGCCCACTTCCAACTGGGAACCATTCACTTTGCTGTCCATCCAGCTGTACACAGCTGCACACTCCTTGGTACCAGTTCTTTAGTATCCTTATCACTTTCAGTGGTATACCATAGTGTTCTGCCACTCTCCACATTCCATCTCTCCATACTGAATCATACGCTTTCTCCAAGTCTATACTAAGGTAAGCAAAATAATGAAGCTTGCAGATCTTGGGTTCCCAACCTTTTTTTCTCATGTAGCCTACCCATTGGGCATTTTTATAGATTACTGTGTACCCCTAAAAATTGAGGGTGAAAAAGGAAAACAATGAAATTGGCATTGTGATATTGTCTCACCTGTACTAGCTGTGAGTGTCAGTAGGACTGAGTGATTCAGGCCAGTCACCTTGCCGCCCGCCGCGAGTACAAATTACAGCAGCGGGAAGTTCTATAATTGTGAAAAATAAATGGCATTCACCCTATTCGTGATATAACTTGAGTAAAAATTTGCTTACTAAAATGAGGAAGTTAAAACAAAAAGACACGACAATGTGCAATCTCATTGTAAATTACATTATGTATTGCACAGTACTGGCTATTCTTTCAGATCCAATATACCTCTTGAAGAGTACAAAATGTACCACTGGGGGTACATGTACCCCAGGATGGGAACCCCTTCTGTAGATATTTAAAGGTGATGGAGTTATCGAGTAGTCAATTAACCGTTTCCATTCAGTTAGGCAACACCACATGACGAGCTCAGGAGAGGTATCCAGAACAGCAGATGAAGCTAATAGGAAGTAATTTCATCATTTTTCATAGATCTGGTCCTGGTGTGGTTAAATATGATAAACTGATGAAAGGTAATTTGAATTCTTCAAAAATATAAGCAAGGTATAGTTGATAAATAACAGAAATTCAAAGGATTTGTTTATAGATTGGTTTTCTGGCATGAGATATCCATGTCTTTTTTTTCAATAGTGCCCCGGCACCCATGTGATATAAATAGCTTCTCAACTAGTGGTGTGAGAATTCTCTCCGTCGTAATATTGAAGAAACTCATGTATATCTCATGCCAGAAAACCAATCTGTAAACATATCCTTTGCATTTCAGGTATATATCAATCATATGCTGGTTATATTTTTTGAGGAGTTCCAATTACCATAATTAATTTTCCACATATATAATTATATATATTATTTTGTGTGTGCAATACTGAATTTGTTACTCGTAGATTTCCGCAGTTACGCGCACAGTTAGAAAAGGGTTAGCAATGTGTTTTATAGCGTAGAAATTATGTCTTATTTCGTTATTGTTGTTATTTTTGTTCATGATGAGCGTTGCATCAACTTCCTGAGCAACTCGGCAGATCGGTATGCTAATAAATAAAGAGATATTGTGTGGATCGTTTTCTGTTGAAATTGTCATACGATCTGACGTTTTTGCCTTTTCACCTGAATCTTGCTGTTAACTATGAGAGAACACAGGCCTCGTGCCCCCCATCTCTCAGCATAGGAGCTTTGGCGTCTCTCTTGTTATGATGATGATTTCGGCTAGTCTTGTTAAGGGGGTATATTATTATAATATCATGGCGAGTTCCGGCCTTCTCGGTGTACTGTAAGGACGGCTGCTGTTTCAAATAGTGATGAACATTAGTGTTATAGTACATATACAATGTAGTTTTTTTACGCCCTTGTGTGTTGCCTTTCAAATGTTCACTTGATAGTTATCTATGAATGTCACATGAAGTGAATTAATATATGTAAGTATATGTCTGCATAATTATATGTAGGCAATATATATATATATATATATATATATATATATATATATATATATATATATATATATATATATATTGCCTACATATAATTATGCAGACATATACTTACATATATAATTCACTTCATGTGACATTCATAGATAACTGTCAAGTGAACATTTAAAAGGCAACACACAAGGGCGTAAAAAAACTACATTGTATATGTACTAATATATATATATATATATATATATATATATATATATATATATATATATACAACACAAGTCAGACATACAGGGCGTTTATTCACATGATAAAGAAGATCAAGGGCAGGAACACGAAGAGATTCACATTTATGCTTTAATCCTACGTTTCGTGACAACATCGCCACATCTTCAGGGATTTTTCTGCAAAATAAAGTATAATATGTTAACATAAAATAAGAGCCGATCGCAAGATCCAATAGTTTTGAAAAGTAAATCAGTTTAATGGTAAAATTACAACTCCCATACTTAAATTACATGCACACTTGATTAAAACAGACCAGAAGTACCAAACAACTTACAAATGACGAGAAGAACATTGAAAAATTTCAGCTAAATTACACAAACATAAAAATAATAACAAACATCATAAAAAGTAAAAGTCATATATTCACAAAACCACAGCCAAAAACAGCTCAACACTTAACCAACCTTTCAGCATCAAAGATAAAAACATACTAAAGTTAACAACGTCAAGAGGCACAAGGAATGACAGAATAAATAGTCTAAAAACAATGGGACAACAGAGGAATGGTTGTTTAAAGTTGGAACTCGTAGTTTGATGTTCAGAGTTTCCAAAATCAACAGTTTGCTGGGTTCCCTTGTTTGGCCAATAATTTTAAAATCCTCGTATTTGACTGCAGCTTTACATTTAATATGTGTGCTTCCTTATATAAGATGTTTCAGGGTTAGATAATTTACACCCTGTTCTGTAACTAACGCCCCGATGGGAATCGGCTCTGACCCTGAGAAGACGCCGGGTAGATCCCACATATTTTCCCAGATTACATCTGGGACAAGTGTATTCATAAACGACACCCAACGTCATCAAAAGGCAGAGCCGATCTTTAAACTTGAAGAGCTAGCCAATGGTCTTGGGATTCTTAGGAATAAGTTTTAGATTTACGGCTCCAAAATATCTATGCACAATCTTGGTAAACACTTTTCGAAAATTATCATTTAACATATACGGGAAACTGGCATAAAGAGGGAGCTTGGGGACCTTAAAACTAATAGGCTGTTCAGAAACCCTTTTATTGAGTAGTTTATTTAAAATTCTATAAAAGATCTTAGAAGGAGAGCAATTATTAGAAAAGTACTGGAGGAGAAAGGTAATTTCGTTGTGGGAGAGAGACCAGGTAGAGGTAAGAGACAGACCTGGTCTCTCTTCCACAACGAAATTCAGGCCCTCCTCCTCATCACCCTCCCCCTCCCCCTTCCCCCGCTCTTCAGGAATATTTTGAACACTTCTTAAATATTTTGTAAAACTTTTTATTTTATTTTGTTTTATTTTATTTGATTTTATCTATCATTTTGACGCCGTGCATCCTCAAGTCGCTTGGGAGTCGTCTTAGGTGCTTCTAGATTCGCATGAATTATTTACCCTATTTTCATATTCCAGAATTTCTCAGCGAACCTTGAAACCATTAATTTTGGATTCTATTCTTTAGATTGCAAGTAAAAAAATATTGTAGTATTTTTTGTGTATATTCCCCAGTCATTTTGAGGGTTTTAGGTCTTATATATCTATTTCCGTATCATATGTCTTCCCCCGTTTTCTAATTTACTACTTTTACTACCGGAAAATATTAATCATCCAAGAAATAAATTTATTCTTACCCATCAGTATTACTTACTATTTACTGATGTTTAACCTTTATGTCTGTACATCATTTTCTCGTACCCTTTTATTTTGTCTTTTTAACGACCATTCTTCTTTAGCAGTTCTTTTCGTAACGTTAAATAAAGACTCTTATTTAAATCCTAGTACACGTTCTTTGTAACATCAGTTAAAGCATGCAAAGTAAACCACTTGGTTTGGAAAGTCAAAGGAAACCTTCCTCTTAGTATGTGATGATTAGGACTAACAGCCAATGACGGAGACGAAGAATTCGGTGCTCCCAAAATGAACTGATTTGTAAATAAAAATCTCTCGGCTTTTTTTTTTTTTTTTTTTTTTTTTTTTTTGAGAAGGAGAGTTGGTAATTAAAAATTGCTTCAAGGAAAAGTTGACAAGTCATCAGCCTCCATTAGTGGGTTTAATCTTCTGATTTCTTGAGTCCATCATTTCTTGTGAACCTTCTGTAGGATTGTTGCCTCTGATGCTCTACTGTATTTCATTTGGCATGCACTTTCTGTTTCTAATGCAGAGAGGAGAGAGTGCAAACACAGATACATACACTGACTCGCAGACACACAGTACACACACACACACACACACACACATATATATATGTGTGTATATATCATATATATAATATATATATTTGTATGTGTAGTATTGTGTGTCTGAATGTCAGTGTATGTATCTGTTTGCTTACTTTCCAGATGATAAACCACCGCTTTGTATTGAGGCCAAATATGAGTAATATATACGTATATATATGTATATGTATATGTATATATGTAAATATTTGTATTTATTTATTAACGGCAAGTGGTTCCAGCGCCGCCAGCCTAGGGATTAGATTGCTAGCCTTATGCCATTCCCTTGAATCCATTCGTGATAAAAAAAAAAAAATATATTAGATTCCTCCTGTATTGCTTATGTCAGAAATTAGATTGTTTCCCTCTGGTGTACTAAGCTACAGAGATTATTAAGTATATGAAATCATTCATGTAGTGCAATCCTTCAAAATAATTATTTTTTAATATAATATTTTATCCGTTAGTTGTTCCAGCCCTTCAATATATATATATATTTTTTTAGATGACTAGATACATACTGGTTTTTGTCTCGTCCATTACCTGTTTCAGATGCATATTCATCCCAAATTACGCTTTGTTTACCATAGTTCCTATTTAAAAAAAAAAGTGGGGGGGCGGGGGGGGGGGGGGGGGGGAATTGGGGGGGGGGGAAGTTAAGACGCAAATAGGTACGGAGATGCGGGTTCCCACTATGTTTAGGATGGCCTGTATGCTGAGTTTACAGATTCAAACTTATAAATAAAAATAGAAAATTTGAAATTTACATTTTAGTCTAGTTACTACTTTCTGGACTGCTGACTTCCGATAAATTGCATACTTGGACTCATTCACAATGATTAAAATGGTAAAATTTACATTTTAGCCTACTTACTACTGTATGGACTGCTGATTTGTATTAAGTTGCATACTTGGATTCGTTCGCAACTGATTAAATACAGCTATCTATTTCGGAGCTGATGGCAGCACAGGCACACACGAGCAGTACATCATAAGAGTATATGAATATTAGGTTTATCAGTTAGTGCAGTCGTTGGAAGAAAGTTAAATGGCAAAATAAAGACATGACAAGAGAACTAAATGTTCAGGAATAAGAACTACAGATTTCATTATATTATAGTTAATAATAAACATCTTCCGACATTCATCATCAGATGTAACTTTTATATGATGTATTGGGCAACAACTTTCAGAATGCCATAATACCTATTTCGTCAGCAATGTTACGAAACATTCCAGAAATGTAATCAAACTTATATAAATTCTTCATCATTATAAACCCTTTTTTTTCGTTATTGGTTTTATCGGGCGGTAGTAAAATTTTGGAAATATACATCGGTGGAAGTAACTGGTTTAAGTACGTCCTCGTGTTTTAATTTATCAGTATGTTGACTGAAAAATTATAAGTTGATTCTTTGTTTGTGTGTGTGTGTGAAAGCCATGAATGACATTCTAGCTACAAGCACACAAAGCTGAACTTGTGCTAGATCAATTAAAAGTTTTATAGGTTCTAATTTGCAACTTTACCTCTGCTTCTCAAAGATTATATTCACAATTTGTCCGCCATTTTAAATCAGACGATGACATGCCTTTTGAAAGTGAGAGGATTCTTTGTAATATTCATATGTAACGGAAGCTTTTCAGAGAGAGAGAGAGTAAGAGAGAATGTCATCTTTGATCATATGTTAAGCGCATTGGTAATAGCACTTTTAAGCTCCATTAGGCTAATGAATAATGAGGGGAAATGCCACTTGATGTGTGTTGGTTAGATGATAAGTACCCTATAATCTTACCATTATTATTATAATAGTATAATGGCTGTTTCTAAGGCATTCCATTTATAGAGAGTCTTCTCTATTCTTCTTAATGTCTTCTTGTCATCAGCGATAGCTTGTGTATCAAGATTCCTAAGGACATAAAAGTGTTCTGTTATTTCAATTTTATTACCTCTGACGTTTCAAACTCGCTCTGGCGATTATTTCCATAGCGTGAATGGATTGGCATGCAAGTTACATGGGTATATATTAGCAAGGGGGTGGGGGGTGGGTGTAAAACAGTTGAAAGGTCGGTTATTAGGCTGCATTTTGGTTGGTCATGGGTTGGTGACGATATCGGTCCCTAAGGCGTTGAGATCCTCTAGGTGTTGGTTATTATTATTAGTATTATTATTACAAATAGTAACAATATTAGTTGTAATAGCAGCGGCAGTAATATTTGCTTAGACCCAGACATGCCTCATGGGGAAACTAGTGTGTACTAATTGCTGCTGTTTTTTTTTTTTTTTATCAAATTAAGGACTGTTGAGTCAGCACTAATTTGTGGGGGTCTTGAGTTGTGCAATGGACATAACTTACATAACTCCCGGGGTTCTGATAAAATCATTTAATATTTGAAACTAGACTTTAAAACTTTATGGAAAATTCACGAAGTAACTAAAAT
Source organism: Macrobrachium nipponense (assembly GCF_015104395.2). NCBI lineage: Eukaryota > Metazoa > Arthropoda > Malacostraca > Decapoda > Palaemonidae > Macrobrachium > Macrobrachium nipponense. The sequence continues at coordinate 89,239,448 of NC_087203.1, read as the reverse complement.
ATCTAAACCAGAATTGTTGTTAGTATTCAGGGAAAGATATTGTAAGAGTATCGTATTTAAGCAATTACTACTAGATTTGCGTATAGAATTAAGTCCACTAACATATTTCACCAGCTTATATGCAGGTCAGTTCATTTGCAATACTATGTATTGAACATATTTCAAGTACCAAAGGCAATGTTGATAGCCGATGGATGATATTGGCGACCTTCCAATTTAGATTCTCAGTTTTTTCTTACATTTTTCCCACAGACGAAACCTGAAAAGATTAGTTACTAAAAAAAATGGGAACAGTATATCTTAGTTCAACCAGACCACTGAGCTGATTAACAGCTCTCCAATTGCTGACCCGAAGGATTAGATATTTTTATGTGGCTTGGAAACAATTGGTTACCTAGCAACGGGACCTGCAACTTACTGTGGGATCCGAATCACATTATATCGAGAAATGAATTTCTAGTCACAAGAAATAAATTCCTCTGATTCGATAAACTAGTTCAGTCTGAAAGGTGAGGTCACAGGGAATGCCATAACACTTAACGCCAGCTCCAAGCTGCAATCTCTGATATGTCATCTGCCATGAAACTGACAGCAGCCATTCAGTGTGACTGTCACCTGTTGCCATACGGACAAATGGCCAGTCAAACAATGGATTCGAAATTAAGCCCCGATGCAAACAATGAAATTTAAGCCTTTGTTTGTTCAGCGTGACTCATTACGGTTGGTAAATTCAGTAACACAAGCGCGCATTATTTACGAACCAACGCTGAATCCTTGATTTTTGTTTACAGCGGCGATTGTCCTCATTTTTGAATCGCTATTGTCATTTTAAGTTGATACATATTCTGTCAATGGATCATGGTATATTAAGGTGGGATATTGCGTTAATCATTTTACCCACCCTTTCAGATTTAACTATAGTAGATTCACATCAGCCGTGCATTTGATGCCTAGGCCGGTCCCTTACGACGCTCCTGATTGGCTGTTGATAAACCAATGACAGGGCTGGAAACTCACAGTCTCCCTCGAGAGTTCACATTGGCAGGATGTATGTTCCATCTCCCATGAGGTATACTCCTTTCAGGAGAGGTGGAACATACATCCTGCCTATGTGAACTCTCGAGAAAGACTGAGAGTTTCCAGCCGTGTGATTGGCTTATCAACAGCCAATCAGGAGCGCCGTAAGGGACTGCCGAGGCATCATATGGACGGTTGATGTGAATCTACTATAGTTTCCTCACTCCTTTTCCAGAGAACCTTTGTCCCGGTCGCGAAGCAGTGCCATCAGTGCACCTCATGTGCGGTGCACTGTACGCATTACTTAATATTCTTTGCAGTGTCCCATCGGCCCCTAGCGGCAACCCCTTTCATTCCTTTTGATGTACTACAACCGTTCATATTCTTTCTTGCATGCTACTTCCCACCCTCTTCTAACAATTGTTTCTTAGTGCAAATGCAAAATTTTTCCTGTTACACCTTTGTAACCTTTTACTCTTAGTTTCTCTTTCCTGAATGACCTCATAGGTCCCAGCGCTTGGCCTTCGGTCAAAATTATATATTCTATTATATTTCCGAACTCCTGGCAGAGGGAAAATATATATAAGTTTTAAAGAAAGAAAATTTTAGATATACAGACATACATCCAAACTGACTTCTCTTGCGTTGGAAAAAAACATCATTGCCGTAAACTTTATTAAACTAAAACTTAAACTTTTAAAATGAGGCAAAAATATAGAAGCATATATGCTTTATACTTAGAACAATGAATACAACACATTGTTGCTGAAAAATATTTAAGATGGTAAGGTTCTGCACCTGCTACTTTGGGGAACTCGGAATTTCTTTGTTGTAATTAACACTGAAGTAGAGCAGACCTAAATTAATGAAAATTGGATAAGTGAGTTAGGCGTCTCGCGAATGCTAGGAAATGGTTTTGTCACTCATTTTTTTTCCTCTCCTTTTTTCCTTCTTGGATACTCAAGTCGAAAATTGAAATGACTTCCGTATAATTTTTTTATATCTAATCCTGCAAGAATGTATCATAATGTAATGTGAGGCTCTGGTATTTTATCTCTCTCTCTCTCTCTCTCTCTCTCTCTCTAATGGTAAAAGTGTCATCATTTGAGCTAGATATCTACTTGCAATGCACGCTTTGCAAATCCTGTGACCATGCTAATATGTACGTCATGTGTTGAACGCAATTAACTCTGTTAGACGAAAATCTTTGTATAAGTATAAATATATGATTATGATTATAACTACTGTGTATGTTTTGACACTTGTGTATAATCTACAAAAAACTTTTAAGATTGTGTCACAAAAATTGTCATATAAAAGGGCCAGTTTCGATAAAAGCTTAACGATTGTTGAGCCTTTTCTAACCTATGGTGATCTGAGATTAGGAGCTCAATTCACACATATCAGGGATATCCATAAATTCAGGGAGATAAAGTTGTTATGGCTTGCTATGGGCTCATGCCGTTGATTTTCTATTCCTATCTCCCCCTTTCATTGCATTGTTGCGATTTTTTCTCTCGTTGAGGAAATACAGCGATTGTATACTCTATTGTATCGACTAGAGTTTTGTGTTACTTCTCTTTCTACAACTCCTTTTCTTCGTTCTTATAATATTTTTTAACTGTTCTTTTTATTCTGCATCCTTTTTGTTATTTTGTTATGATGTTTTATGGTTCATCCATAATATTTTCTATTATGAGAATCTTATTACATCAAAGATAAAATTTCATTTCAAGTTCTACTTCATTTGTAAATGATTAGCGTTGCTGTGTAAACAGTTTCCTTTTTATGTCCTAGATAGATATTTGTTTTTATTTGTTTATTCTTTTATTTATTTTTGCATGTTAAAGGTTGTAACGTTTTGTCATTACTGTTGTTAGGTTGATAATTGAGGTTGTAAAAATGATAATGTTTTGGTGAACCTTTCATCCTATTAACCTGAATCTCCTTTTTTTCTCTTTGTGTTGCATTTGATCTATCTTGTCTCCGCTTTGTTTTAATTTTTCATAATTCATTTATTTTCTATTTCTTCTTCTTAGAACGCTCTCTCTCTCTCTCTCTCTCTCTCTCTCTCTCTCTCTCTCTCTCTCTGATCTTTATTATTGATTCTAAATTTTTTTCACTTTTTTTATATTTTAAATTAATTCAAATTTATTTCTCAATTCTCATTTTCTCGTTTATCATAATTGTCCTACTCCCGATAGATCTATTTCTCCAGGCATTCATCCCTCTTCTTCATCTTCCCGTCGTAGCCCAAGGAGACTTCAGTTTAATTAATTCCCCTTTCTCGCTTATTTTACTTGTATTTTTTCAGTCGTCTTTTTTCGACTTTTTTTTTTTTTTTTTTTTTTTGCTACGATTTCAATTATATTTTCTTTCATGAAGAGTTATAGATCAGAATCATTGTCATGATATATATAATATTAAGAAGAATTTTTTTCCAGCCCCCTTATTTTTTAATTTTCGTTCGAGTGCAAAGTAATTTTAAACTTCTAATCAAGTTTGTCTTTGAGCTAACGTTATGAAAGACACTAATTTGCCTTACATTTCTTTATTTTGATTAGTACCAATATTCATAACTCTAATTGGAGACAGAAAACTATATTCATTCTGATAGCTTCCGATAAGTCACGGAAGTAAATTATAATTGTCGAATAAGGTTTTTTTCTATCAGTTTTTATTACAAGAAAGTTACGTTGAAGGATATTTAAAGAGAAGTCGTCTTGCAAATGAAGACGACTCTATCATCTTCGCGGAACGAGCATTCATTTGGCTTACTCTCTCTCTCTCTCTCTCTCTCTCTCTCTCTCTCTCTCTCTCTCTCTCATACAAGCACGCTATTTACTTTACTGACCTTAGGGGACCCTGTTTTACCGTAGTTGGTCCCCAGGGAGGGAGGTGAGATAAAGAAAGTGAGTCGAAGATGAGTTTTACTTCTTTCTCGACATTGTCCTCTTTCTTTGAATTCCTTTTTTTTTTCGGTCTTCCCTGAGCCATTTTATCGCAGGTTCTTTAAGGCCTGCGTTGTTTTTATTTTCTCCTTTTCGTTGGTGTTACAGGTCTTCTGTGTTCTGTAACGTTGGCCTTTGAAAACAGTTTTTATTCCACTCCATTTGCACTGAGTGTATAAGAGTACTTCCTGGAATATTTTGTCATTGGTTTTGTGTCATTTTCACGTATTCATTTCTCAGTTTTTTGGGTTGGACACAGGTGATTAAAGGTATTAAAGCTGTCACAGACTTTTGGGTCATTTCATGCCAACTCGTGTAGCCTAGTGGCCGCCTATGTCATAAATAACAGAAAATGGAAAAATATTAAATGGATAAATGGTACAGAATGTTATCTTAGGAAATGATGGTCTCTGAAATTCTGTCAGAAGGAAGAATAGTTTTATTTCTTAAAGAAATCCCGTATTAAACGCTATAGGGGCTTCTTGTTAAATAGCTGTGCTTCATAATCAAAGTTAAGAAAGGGTAGTGGGAGGAGTCGTTCCGAAGACTAGTTATTAGCAATAACGATGACAAAGTTTTAGATCGTAAGACTCATTAATAAGACTAGATTTTCTCGCCTTAATGAAAGAGCTGCTGTTCCATCGCATTGGCCCAAAAATTTAAAGACCCACTTTAGGAACATAAACTCGCACTTTTAAGTTTCTTTAACATAACGGGCTGTAGTCCAATGACCTGACATGGCCTCCTTTAAAGAACCGAAGGACAGCCAGGGAATGGTACTCTTTAGCAAGTGCCCTATTTCGTGGAAAGTCAGCGAAGCACGTACCGAAGTGTCCACCTCTTCAGGACAATTTCTTTGGGAAAGGTCGAAAGGTCATTTGTTTGAAATTCAAACCTCTTATGGAGAATAGCAAGTGGGTATGGCTCACAGTATAGGAGTTACAAGGAGTTACAAGGATTAGGATGTCTCAAAGACTTGTCAGTCCATCCGAGGAGACATCGTGTGCTCACTTATCTGTAGGAGCAGGTTTTTACTGTGCATTCACAGTGTCCTAATGATTTCCTCTAGCTTTCTTTGAAACTCTTCTACACTGTAGCTGTTTACAACTTCTGGTGGCAGTTTATTCCACGTGTCACATATCTTGTATTTAAAGAAGTTCCCACAATGGGATGTGTTGTATCTCTTCAGTTCTAGTTTCCATCCATTAGAGAGAGAGAGAGAGAGAGAGAGAGAGAGAGAGAGAGAACGAACTCTACATGTTCCATTATGTTCTCATCGACGTGTCGTAGGTTTCATTGTATTAAAACCCCCAGTCCTTATTTTACAACGAAAATTTATTGAAAAATTTTATTCTGTCAAATTTTCAAATTTCATAATTTGATATCAATCTAACTCAGGTACATGTTGTTTTTGATTGAGCTGGTCTTTTGCCAGCACGGGCTCTTGCCAGTAAACAGGTGCATTAGATGAAGTCTAATATCTGTCTGTGTTAGCGTTTAAGTAGTGATTGAATGTTTGATATCAACTTTTATTCCTCTTGTTAACCAAGTGCATGAATCGATTGTCTATCAGACTATCACTGTATCTAAATGAAAAGCGCAGTTTCGAATTTTGGTGCCCATATACCCTTATCAGTTATATTTACCCTTGTGCACAAGTTATTCCAAAGGTATGGTGAATTTGATATTAACTGATATATGTGGCTCAGTATTTGTGAGTATGCAAAGGTCTCCCCTTGTAATTAGTTTTATAAAATTTCAATAGTTTTTCCATCCTTACCAAGGACTCCTGATAAGGAAAATCAATGATTGTTGTCTTTTATAAGTGTTAGCACCAGACTTTCAAAGATATCCACACTTTAACGGATGTTCAACATTATCACGTCATTTCATTGGACACGTCCGTTTTTGTTTTTCGTTTTTTTTTTCTTTGTACAAAGTTTGAAGTAGGACCATCACCTCCTTATAGTTTTGCTCTTATTCGACACTTGGAGATCTTGGCCTTTGTTTCTTGATGACCCAGTATGCAGTTACCTTTATGATTTATCAGATGAAAATTGTACCACGGCGACTACCACCGTAGATGATTTTAAACCAACGAAACACTCTCTATTATGTAATGGATGAGATGGTTTCTATGGCAACAAATCGTCAGCACAAAGCCAGTTTTTCTCTGAATTTAATGTTCTCAAAGAAGGCGGCCTAGTGGATGATTACGTCATGATCGTCAAAATCCTTCTCGATAGATCCATTTATTACACGTACAGACAAGGATGATCGCACAATATCCTTCTAGCTAAGTGGGCGGAGGGAATAATGTTTTACGAAACGTTCAGCGCAAATCTTATTCCGAACCAGGTCGTTAAATCTGACAACTTCATCTCCCCTTGATAAAAGGACGACCCGACGGTTTCAGTGGTGATCATTTATATGAAAACTTTTTCCCCTCGGTTATAATGAGGAAACTCCTTCCGTATAAAACACTGTACATGATGGATTTAAGTCGTCTCTCTAACTTTGCGAAGTCATTAAAGTCTTTTTCTTATTACGCTGAAATGTAACGGGGTTTCTGGCGTGCCATCTTATATACTAAGCACTCATTTTACAGAAGTACGTGCCTACGCGCATAGACACACAGTCACCGAGCATTGCACTTGTATTTGTCGTCTTCAGTACGATTAAACCCTGCATCGCTTTGTTGGCTTCTTTGTATACATGATTGCAAACATAAGGTTCGTTCGAAAAGAAAAAGTCGTGTAGTTAGTAAAGCCTGCAATAAATTCACTTCCAAATATCATATAGAACTGATGTAGTTATTGAATCATTTTTGTCCAAGTAAATAATATATGGTAACTATCGCCCGTCAATCATGTCTTTGAGACTATAATTTTTTTTCAATAGCGCACAGTAGTTCATAAAACATATAAAATTCAGTATAATTCCATGGTCTTTGTATCTATTTCTCTAAGGTTTCATCTTCCAAAAATAGGGATTCTGGTGCTCTTGAGAGTAGGCCCCAGTCTTTCTCTGTATTGTCCCTTTTCATTCAGGTCTGGGCTGGTCATTGGTCTGAGTAAGTATAATAGGCCCCCGTCTTTCTCTGTATCGTCTCTTTTTCAATTCAGGTCTGGGCGGGGTGGTTATTGGTCTACGTAAGGATAATAGGCCCCAGTTTTTTCTCTCTATTGTCTATTTTCAATTCAGGTCGCCTTTCTCTGTATTGTCCCTTTTTAATTCAGGTCTGGGCTGGTTATTGGTCTACGTAAGGATAATAGGCCCCAGTTTTTCTCTCTATTGTCTATTTTCAATTCAGGTCGCCTTTCTCTGTAATGTCACTTTTCAATTCAGGTCTGGGCTGGTTATTGGTCTACGTAATTATAATAAGCCCCAGTCTTTCTCTGTATTGTCCCTTTTTAATTCAGGTCTGGGCTGGTTATTGGTCTACGTAAGTATAATAGGCCCCAGTCTTTCTCTCTATTGTCTATTTTCAATTCAGGTCGCCTTTCTCTGTATTGTCCCTTTTCAATTCAGGTCTGTGCTGATTATTGGTCTACGTAAGTATAATAAATAATCTGTAATTAACGGTAAAAGGTTAGCGTCGAGGAAAGGTATTTGAAGCTGGTTAGTCACACGGAAAGAATAATCTTTAAAAAAGTGCTTAACAGCTTGAGTCTTAGAAAGAAACTGCTGAACAGCTTGAATGGAAAAGGTACTGGAATGGAGGTGTCTATCGAGGCAAATAGAAAGCGCGCACAATGGAATGGAGCTTTATTTATTTGGGATTCGATGCGCTGATGTATCAGCTTTGTGTATACGCTAATGTCGTGGAAATTTTTGGCAATAGGGCGTCATCCACGATGAAGCAGGTAAAGGACAAATGCAATAATGGGTGTTGTTACAGGTTTCAGTGTCAATGCTAAATAGGGAACCTACTTTTGTAGGAATATACCCAATAATCGTACTATTTTGTTACTGTAGTCTTTGGATGTATCATTTCTTTTTCGAAAGAAAAATACGGTAATATTTCTTTAGGCAAGTTGTTACTTTAGTTATTATTATTTAATTTGTCATTTATCTGGGCATTATTTTTCTTCCGTTCCTCTTCCCGGATGTAAAGAACTTAAACGAAACTGTCAAAATGAAACTGTATTTTATTCGTTTTTTTCTCAAGTCAAGGGTTGTAGGTTTCCATTCATAGGCATGTGTATGCCACAGGGAATTCGTCGACGAGGTCCCACTCTTAGCATGTTCTCCCTTGGCCCTGAAAAAGTACTTTTTCTGTTGGCTGGCCAGAGGGTATATAACTTCAGAAGACTATTCCAGGAAGTTCCTCGTTAGGTATACCTTCGTAGACCAGTGTCCCCTGTATGAAAACTCCAAATATTTGGAAAAAAAGACTTTAGAAAACTTCGATGAAGTGGAAAACAATGGCAAATCTATGTAGATAACTTTGGGACTATTTCCTTTCTCTTAGAAATATTGCCAACACGTTTTTGCTCAGGGTAAATCCACACGCCCCATGTTCTTCCTTCTCTTGTGGACCCATTAATATCTTGTCAGTGCCAACTTGGCTCCCCCTTCCGTTCTGCTTTCTCTAAACCCTAAGTTTAACTTCTGAGAGGAGAGAACAGGTGAAGAGATACAGTGACTTGACAAGAGATCTACGTAGCCACAAGAGATCTACGTAGCTCCCTTCACTATATTTAACCAGGAGTAATTTCGAAGTCATTCACGTGTGAAGATTGTGTGTAGCGGCTCGTGTTTAGGTTTTTAAAACTGCAGCAAGTGTAAGTATATTAAAATTTTAAAAAAGTAAAGTATATCTTAGTTTAACCAGACCACTGAGCTGCCTAACATCCCTTCTAGGACTGCCCGCAAGGATTATTTTTTATTTACGTGCCTATGAGGTTATTAGCAACGCGACCTACAGCTTATCGTTTGGGTCCGAACCACTTTATATAGAAAGCGCCTCAGTGGCGTGGTTGGTATGGTGTTGGCGTCCCACCTCGGTGGTCGCGGGTGGTTCGATTCTCGGCATTCCATTGAGGAGTGAGAGATGTGTATTTCTGGTGATAGTTCACTCTCGATGTGGTTCGGAAGTCACGTAAAGCCGTTAGTCCCGTTGCTGAATAACCACTGGTTTCATGCAACGTAAAAGGACCATACAAACAACATTATATAGAGAAATGAAAGAAGTCTTCTTTTCCTTCTTAATCAAGTAAGTGGACATTGAGGCCTTTTGAAAACTCCAGCAATGCTTTTCGAGAAGGAGATTGTGCGCTTCTCCAGTTGAGATACTTCTTTCTCCCGCTGGAAAAACTTTTGATTAACTTGACTAAAGTTTAGTAGAAAAATGGGGGCGAGTTTGAGCAGTCATTACCTGTAAATGTACTTTTCTCCTCGGCATTTTGGATCGACCACACTTAACGCGCCATTTGCAATAGTTTCTGGTTAGTCCCTCTTTCCTTCATATATATATATATATATATATATATATATATATATATATATATATATATATTATATGTATATATATATATATATATATATATATATATATAAAATACATATACATTTATACATATACTTTTCGTTTTCCCCGCTTAGATTCCTCCCTTCTTATGATACGATGGTATATATTTTCGTTGTAAATATTTGGGAAACATTAAATGTTTTCCTTGCTCTTGACGTCCAGTTGGAACTGCAGCAATAGTTTTTGCATGCTGGTCAACTCTATTTATAAAGGGAAAAGGGTTATGGGTTCTGTGGATTTTTTTTTGAAATGGTAGGTAAAGTAGAGAGAGAGAAGAGAGAGAGAGAGAGAGAGGGAGAGAGAGAGAGAGAGAGAGATCATAGATGGTGTGGGTGTAAACAGCTGAAAGCTGTAATTAAGATTGTTATTTTTACCACGAATTTCTCCTCTCTATTACTTTTTCCATTTGAACTGTCATTGATTATTAT
>NC_087203.1:89222486-89229019 GCF_015104395.2 Macrobrachium nipponense | reverse complement strand
CACAGTCCTTCCATCTCTTTCTTGGTCTCCTCTTCTTCTTCCTTGAACCTCCATCCCCATAGTTATGTCTCCCAGTGTGGTCCTCATCTCTCCTCAATTAACTGAAGTTGTATTTCCCCCCCCCCCTTTTTTTTTTCTTTTAATTCCTTCCCCGCACGCTAAGAATCAAATCTGTGTTCCCGGAACTCGCCACTCAAGAAGTTCCTAATAATGATGATTGCACTGGTTTGAACCATTCGAGCATAATTCGCAGCACGGTATTCCAACATAAAAAATAAGCACTCCTGTTTCAGGAACACTCACTCCAGTAATTAAAGATCATGCAATTCCCTTTAGTTCAAGCTTTTCTGGTTCATTTGATCTCAGAGTTTTAGAGGGACGTCTTTATGTGGATGTGCCTCAGAGGGTGATGATCAGCCAAGGATGAGACGATAATGCGTCTCATTCTTCTGTTCCTTCATCACTTATAACAAGATGACACAGGCAGTAGGAGTAATTACTTCCATACTTATCCATTTCTTACTGAAACACAGATAAACGTTTGCAAATATTTTCATACAAGCTTGATGGCATGCGCACACTGTGTTGGAACCCGGCGCTGCTGTCATGTCTTCCTACCCTCTCGACCCCTACCTACCCCGTCCCCATCAGGGCCGGACAAACAGATTTGCGGGAGGGTAAATGTCATGTCTCCCATACCTTCCTCATCCCCTACCTACCCCGCCCTTACCTTACCTGGGCGGACAAACAGGTTGCAAGAGGGTGGTGTGTCATGTTTCCCCTACCCTTCCAATCCCCCTACCTACCCGCCAGGGTATGATTCCCCTACCCTTCCGATCCCCTACCTCCGGGTTACAAGAGATAGATACTTTGGCATTAGCATAATCATCATCAGCTAGGCCACCGTGCTTACAGAAGTAGCTTACACCATTTTCTTTCTTGCATTTTTGCTATGCGGTTGTTCCTGTATGTTCGAATGTTCCTCCTCCTCAGAGATTACAAACTATCCGTGATTCTGTTTAATCAGTCTTCTCGCATATCTCTGCATGACATTACCAGTCGAGATAAGCAGGAGGTTAAGCGGAAAGGTCCGCAGCATAAACATCAACTATTCAAAATGAAGCAAATTAAAGTTACAGAGATGGTATTGAGGAAAAGCCTTCTGTTACTTTACATGGTAACCTACTGCAAATGTGGGCAAAATAAGTCAAAGGAGATTTCATTGTAACGCCAGAAGCCGTAGGTAAGCCTGCGGAAGGATCAAAGACTTTACTGGAAGGCCCCGAGTGTCTCCTGAAGGGAAGGAAGGGAAAACGAGAAAAGAGTGATTTGGGAGAAATTTGCTTCTGGGAATGAACTCACCACAAGTTGTTAGTTTATAGTTTTGCTTTGCTGTTATTAGCAGTACTTGTGTACTGATTTGCTATATCTTAGCAGTTATTTATGTTTGTAATCTTTCCCAGGCCTAAATCAGGGAGTTTGGGGTTTAGGAAAGGTCTCGTCCCTAAACCCTGCTACAAAAATAAATTATTACGAAATAACTGCTAGTGCTTAAAAAAAAAAAAAAAAAAAAAAAAAACAAAAAAAAAAATACCAAAATCAACGATCTCAGTAGAAGAAGAAGAAGAAGAAGAAGAAGAAAAGGAGTGGGTATGAACTTACATATTACTGATATCCAGTAGTCCAAATTGCATGCGCGTACACACATGATTTTTAAACAATGATCCACACATTATACGAAAGGCTAAACGTGAAATTTAAGGCTGAAGCTACTATGAAAGAGATTATAACCATGTGATTAAATACTTATTTTATCCAGATACTTCACTGAATATAAATCGGATCTTCTAGAAACCCGGGAGATCGCAGAAGAAAGATTATGACCGAATGAAAAATGGAAACTGTCGGGATCCAATAAGTTGCGATGAACGATCGATCAGATTTGGAGAAAATGATTGGAAAATCACTCTGAAATTTCCGATGATATTCGCGGTACCTCGAAGCGGGATCAGAAACCCTTCATCTTTAATTTGAAAAATAGGTTAATTTTGCAATGAGGGATCACCCTGGTACTTCATCTTACTTCCTTAAACGGACTGCATTCGTACGTGGGTAAGGTGAGCATGCGAAAGTGGTAGGGTAAATGATGTTAATACTTCTGAAATAAGTCAGGTCGGGGCTTATAAGTGTCAACATAGGGTTTTACTCCTTGTGTCTTAGGCTCATTATTATTTATTATTATTATTATTAATATTATTATTATTATTATATTATTATTATTATTATTATTATTATTATTATTATTCATAACGGGCCATGAACTAACTCGCAAAAGTTTCCAAGAGCAGATTGCCATTTTAGAAACAAAGCAATCACGAATACAAATGCATAAGCAAATAGCATTATTCAGTAAAACATAAAATGAAAATAAAACTTTCATATTCACAAATATACTAACCGAAGCAATTCATATAGCAGTCCTACTCTGAATGATATATACATGTGTGTGTGTGTGTGTGTGTGTGTGTGAGCAAAAACATAAGACATGGATTCTAACTTGCTTGAAATTTCCACATCAAAGTAAAAGCTAAATGCAATCGGTTTCCATTTGCTAATACTCTTTTGACCATAAAACCACTCTCTCTCTCTCCCACTTGCCCTTCATTTTCCCTTGGGCAATAATTCCCACTTTACAGTTTTGCCCTTTCATTTAATATCTACCTAAAATGCTATTTATTTTCCGCGAGTTCTCTCTCTCTCTCTGCCCTTCATTTTCACTTGGGCAATAATTCCCTGTTTACATTTTCGCCTTTTGTTTTTTCATTTAATATCTGACCTAAAATGCCATTTATTTTCCACTCTCTCTCTCTCTCTCTCTCTCTCTCTCTCTCTCTCAGCCCTTCATTTTCACATGGCCAATAATTCCCTGTTTACATTTTCGCCTTTTCATTTAATATCGACCTAAAATGTTATTCATTTTCCTCTCTCTCTCTCTCTCTCTCTCTCTCTCTCTCTCTCTCACAGAACCTACGATCAGAATCTGAGAGTCAGTCCTGCTGAAGTGGAAATTTGAAATAAACGGGATCGGGGGACAATCGAGGAAACGAACGAGACAGGAATAGAAAAGGCTGGCGGCGCACGGAGAGAGAGAGAGAGAGAGAGAGAGAGAGAGAGAGAGAGAGAGAGACTTGGAATCCACCTTCCTGGGGACTAGGAAATCTCCATACACTGTATTAATTGAAAAGAAGGAGAGAGAGAGAGAGAGAGAGAGAGAGACTTGGAAAGGAATTTAGCTCTTGCCACCTTCCTCCCCAAAGAAGAGGTAATCACAGACTAAAAGCAAATGAGGTTTTATGAAGGATAAATGGAGAGTGGGAGTAAAAGAAGAAGATAAAACGAAGAGGGGAATAGCAATAAAAGGTAAGTCGGAGGATAATTAGGTCGTAATCTCGAAATTTACGAGGCCGATGTGGGACATAGACCGGTTGTCCAATCGCCCTGGTCATGATTCACTGATGGATGGACACTAGGAATTATGTCAATGGATAAATGATAATGTAAAATCATGCCACGAAGTGAATAATAACACAAAAATAACTGCATAAGTTTATGCCATGTAGTGAATAAACCATGAGGCACTACTCATATTGTACAGCATGAGTTATGGCATGGGTCCTTAACAGCGAGTTATGCCTTGGGGAAAAGATAATAATAGAGTTAAGGCTTAGTGAGAACAACAGCAAAAAATTATACCATGAGGTGACGACAGCAAAAAAATTACAGTTTGTGGTGAATAACGGCAAACTTTAAATGTTTCTTCAGTGACCTTATACGACATACAATAATTGCGAGGTTGCCGTATTTACATATAAATAATCAAGGTGATCGCCAACACGCCAACAGATTTTAATACATTCGTCAAAAACCATTTATTACACAGGTTGCTAATTTTCTCAATTTAAACAGCATCTCATGAATGCTTATTCATAATACCGATTCAAGGCTTACAAAACGTCTATACCTTTAACGTTCAATACACAGTTTTTCCTCAGTAAACTGCTTTATTAACACATAATGAACGGCAATGCATAAAAAGATTCAAACATGACACGTAATTTCCTCTCAAAAGATATGTTTGCGTCGGCTGAAGGCAACCTAAATAAACAAATGCTTTCGCAGATTAATTCCAGAAGAAACCTTAAAAAAAGGTAGAGAGAGAGAGAGAGAGAGAGAGAGAGAGAATGTGTTATTCGAACACACCTCCAAATTATGGAGATTTTTGGCCTGACATTTAACTTGACTAAACGATTTTGGTTAAAAATCGGCTTTACGTAGAAGCAACACGCCCGAAAGCGTACTATTAATGAAGCAAAATTATCTTCAGAGCTCCGATAATCTTTGTTGCTTCTCGATTTGAGATATGTCACGGAATATTTGTCTGGTCTGATTCCGAAATAACGTTCCAACTTATAGACAATTCGGTGAAGGCACGCAGATAAAAAAAAAAAAAAAAAAAAAAAAAAAAAAAAAAAAAAACACAGAAAAAAAAAAACTAGCGTACTGATGAAGAGACAGACAGACGCAAGCAAAACATTATACGACACTAGCAAAATTTGTGGGACATTCATACATTTTGTACAAGGAAAAAAAAAGACAAAAAAGATACTGAGCAACCGAGAACTACCCATTATTTCAGGCCAAAATGATAAGAGGCAGACATCATAAATCCCAGTAACAATAAACAAATAAACAAACACACAAAAAAACTGCCTGAAACACTTATTATTAGTAAAATTAATAATAATTATCTGGAGATTAATCGCCTAAATCTTGCCACTTTTTTGAAGAAGGATAAGTAATATTTTTCTTGGGTAAAATAACTCTTTATGCCTAAAATTCGATAAAAAAAAAAAGTTGAATTATAATCATTAGCTAGGTGTTAAGGGCACGTGGACGCCAAAAAAAAAAAAAAAAAAAAAAGAATCAAGACTTGCCTCAGTGGAGGGAAAAACATCTATAATGAGGCACGTGCAACGCATCAAAAAGCACCTGACTAGCACTGCATTTTTTGCACTAAATATTGGATCTATCATATGGTACTTTTTCTTATGCAGAGACCCGCTATGAATTTTGCATCGATTTTTTGTTAGAAAGCAGTCAATGACCATTTCGACATTTAATAAGAAAGGTTTGATCATGGATCTACCGAGTTCAATTCACCAAAACCCCAAAAGTGTCTTTACAAACAAATTCATCTCTCATCAGTTCGTTAGCGGACATCTTTTAGTATTTTAGAGATGAATAATTTGTTAGCAGAAATATATACAACCAACGATTCTGTAGGATAAGCCAATAGATGGCGAGAGAAAGCAGATACGAACCTTACTTTGAGAGAGACAGTCTCTACACAATGAATTTACAATGAAAAGAAAAAAGAATCATGTAAATAACTTGAATCAGCGTATAAGAATCTCTCATTAAAAGATATATATATATATATATATATATATATATATATATATATATATATATATATATATATATATATATATATAAAACCTAGCCACCTGGGGGGGCAACCAAGTCCTTATGGGTGCCGGTCCCAAGCCCGGCTAAATAGGGTAGGGTTGGTGGTCAGGAAGGGCATCCGGCTGTAAAAATCTGTGCCAAAACCAAAAATGGAATGAGCCGAAATATGGAAAGAGGTAATGCTAGGGCGTACTCCGTAAACGACGCACAGGAGACATCGCCCTAACTCTGTGGTTAAGGCGAGGGCTACTGCATCAGGAGCGGGTGCAGCTAAAGAAGCGAGCTCACATTGGGTTCAGAGTATGTCAGCTAAATGTTGGGTCCATGACTGGGAGAGGTAGAGAATTGGCTGACTTGATAGAGAAAAGAAAGTAGATGTTGTGTGTGTGCAAGAAACGCGGTGGAAAGGAAATAAAGCTAAAGAGTTGGAGATGGATATAAGCTATATTATAGTGGAGCAAATAAACAAGGTAGAAATGAGTTTGCATAGTACTGTCTAGTGAACTAAAGAACTCGGTAATAGAAGTGCATAGAAAGAATGACCGTATCATCAGAGTGAAGATGTTATGGAGGAGAGATTCTGAATATTATAAGCGCATATGCACCACAAGTTGGTTGCACAGAAGAAGAGAAGGAAATTCTGGAGAGACATGGATGGAATAATGCAAGAACTGGAAGAGCATGAGTAGGGTGATAGTTGGGGCAGATTTGAATGGCCATGTCGGAAGTGAAAATAAGGCGATTGGGCGGGTGCATGGGGGCCATGGAATTGGAGAGAGAAACCCAGAAGGAGAGAGTGTAGTGGACTTTTGCTGTGTCATCGACATGGCAATAGTAAACACATTTTTTGAGAAGAAAAGGGAACACCTAATAACATATAGGAGTGGGGGAAGATTCTCCCAGATAGACTATTTCTTGTATAAAAGGATAAATCTGGTGGAGGTCAAGAACTGCAAAGTTATTCCAGGCGACCATGTAGCCCCCCAACACAGGCTGCTATGTAT
>NC_087203.1:89209986-89217486 GCF_015104395.2 Macrobrachium nipponense | reverse complement strand
ATTCTCATCTTTGTTCGTCATTCAGTCATGCAGAAATTCCCAAAAAGACGTTCCTTTTATCTCAAAAACTGTAGTGAGCAAAAAGGGGGAGGGCTTCGATGACTCGTCAAATATGAAAGACCTCTCGTAAACCGGAGCCAAACATTGAATGATTTCAACCAACGGGACCAAATGAGTAAAAAATGACCAGCAGTAATCGTCCATACACACTTCGCTCTGGAGTATCTATTCGACAACAAGGGAGAGAGAAACTAAAGGTTTAGTAAAAAAACAAAGTCAGGGAAAGGCGATGAAAAAAATGAATCGTAACAAAATCGGGCGCAATAATGGACAACACAGTAGACTATTTCTAGGAATTCGTTTATGGATAAATTAGGAACAGTTCAATGAGTTATGTTAGCCTGATTTTGGTGAACAAGGGTAAATGTTTAATTCTTTAACTGAAAGCCACTGAACGCGACCCTTGCAGTAACCCAACTACTGAGTTGTCAGTGAGTGCTCCCATTTGGCGCAACGGTTTCATAATTAAAAATAAAATAAAATGAAACTGTTCGTTCGCTAAGTAAGACTTGCTCATCTGTCTCACAAAACATGAATTATAATCCCAAGATATCTAATAATAAATAAAACAATATTGTAACTAAAGCACACATGGCCAATTAAACGCAAGCAACTACAAATGACTGAAAAACACACATGCACCTAATAAAACGGATGCATACAATGTGGTAACAAAGCAACACCAGCTGTCCTTATGTTTTGATGTAGTTTCTGCACATTACGTAACATCATCATGCGCCAAATGTTGCTACTAAGCCTAACATCTCATATACACTCAGGTAACTAGTTCGCGAGGACGCCTTTGTTATTTCATGCAATGGATTCTTTCATTGGCTGTTTTTCTGAGCATCTGATAGGTTCTAGATAAATAAAGGAGGGGGGTGGCAGTTGCATCTGATTTCCCTTGGAAAAAAATATTATATTAACGAGAAACAGCAGAAATTCTAGGTTATACGGGATCGTTTGTGGAAGGCTTCGGCAACTCCCACCCTCCTCGTGCCCACAAGTCATTTAGAAATTGGAATAACTTTTCCCGGTTATTTCGGACTTTAAAGTGAGAAAGCTAATGAAATTTATCGCAGTGGTACGCGAGTTCTAATTTGCCGCGTAAGCAACCATTCTTTGATTGTTATATATTCAGTCATTATTATATAAACACATATAAAAGTTTGCAAATGACCAAGAATACAGGTAACGAATCACGTTAGAAAATATATTTGACCACAAAAAGAATGTGGAATTTTTCCACACTTGGTGTGGCAGAGCGCAAAAGAAGACACCATTTATGCATCTAATCGCGTTATGCATGGGTATTACTAAATTCAACCCCTTTCTTTCCTTTTACCTTACCTTCTTTCATATTCTTCTTTTTCATCTTACTTTCATAACTCTCCTAACAATTATTTCATAGCCAATCTACGAGGATATCCTCCTGTTACCCCTTGAAAATTTTTTTCTCTTATTTCCCTGTGAGTCTCGAATGATCTCATAGGTCCTAGCGCTTGGCCTTTGGCCTAAATTTCATATCCCATCCCTGAACCTGGTAATAATGCTGTTCTTAAAAAGCGTAAAATTATATATTTGCGGATTTTTTTTTTGCTCTTTCGGTAATAGTTTCTTCACAGGCATATGTCCTACTGATGAATATTTTTTTTTTTTTTTTCAAATATAATTAAAAGTTTAATATTTTCTTCGGAAAACATTACATACCTCTGATTTATGCTTATGCTATGTTCCGAATACTCCAAATAACCAGCTTATAAAAAAATGACACACACCCACTTCTCTTATAACATTAGTAGCTTTAAATAGCTACATTTTAACTTTTCATTAACACAGTTTAAATTTTACTTGCTTCCGTAGGGGTAAAACATTCATTATGTAAAATAATGGAAAAAGACGGAACAAATTACCGCAAAATGCTGAATTATCTGCGATAATTTAAAAAATATCGGCACAAAATAGAGGAAAAAATTTACTACCGACAGTTCACTGAACATTTCAACGAGTAAAGAAAACCAATTCCCAAAACATAATCGTTACTTTAAAAAAAAACAAATCATATAATATGTAATGACCATTTCCACACTTGAGTTCCAGAAACATTTAAAAAAATTTGGGGTAAACCATAATGAGTTCGTACGCTACAGAGTCAGATTTAATATAGGCTATACATATATGTATATTTGTTGACATCGTTTCCAGCACTTAAATGGACGATTGTGTACGTTACATAGCTAAATAATTAGTCCAGTCAGCAATTACTTACATAGGTTGATCCTGTTGCATCTCTCGGCTCTTCCCGCACCACGTGCAAATTTTTTAGTTTTTGCGTGTTATTCACTTGAGCACATCCCAACATAAACACTATACAGACGCGTGTACATTACAGCTCGTCCATTCGCGTGACCGCATCTACTTGATATCGACGACGAACGGACTTACAGGTATCACCCCAACACTGACAAGCGTTAGACTAATAGTAATGGATGATGAATCACCAACTATATTCCTGTGCTAGAACCAAACGTTATCAAGCGACCGGAATTGCCTCGTTCTTGTTACAACAGCTGTCTTGTCCTGATAATTGCACTTGATATTATTGTGATTATTAATGGCATAATTGCTGAATGAGGTAGATATTTCATTTTAGTTTCTGAAAAGCAAACTACTGTGCCGGCTTTGCTTGTCCTTCCGCACTTGTGTCAGTCCGCCTCAGATTTTAAAAGACTATACTGAGG
Organism: Macrobrachium nipponense; assembly: GCF_015104395.2. Classification (NCBI taxonomy): domain Eukaryota; kingdom Metazoa; phylum Arthropoda; class Malacostraca; order Decapoda; family Palaemonidae; genus Macrobrachium; species Macrobrachium nipponense. Next base: position 89,214,685 of record NC_087203.1, on the reverse strand, counting down.
CTAGAGGACTGTAAATTGGTATGTTGATCATCCACCCTCCAATCATCAAACACCAAATTGCAGCCCTCTAGCAAAAGATAGATCTATAGTTCGGGTGGCCTTGATTGTGCAGGGTATTCATAAAGTCCCAGTACCATTCTGAGTAATAAAGACTTGTATGGTCCTGGTACTTTATGGACACCCTGTACAATGTACTTCTCCGCCTACTGGTACTACTTTAGTTTTGTATAATGGACGTTCTACGCGGACATTTATAACTTGTGTACGACTGGAAGACTTGGCCTTAGATAAAACTGATGGTTTGAACGGAGGTTTTTTGTATATATATTCAACGAGTTTGATTCTGTCCATGAATGCCCAGGAAGAAGTCACTGGGTTTTTTTCGGCAGTGGTAGTGCTAGGCAAGCATGTGAATTAAAAAAAACCCTTTATGGTAACAGTTTCCCTCCATACATGAGAGACTTCAGGAGAGTTGTGTCTGCCATACGCGAGTTAAGTGAATTTGAATTAACGTGGAGAGAATTCATTTGAGAATTTATTGAACCTTATGTTTTTGGTTTTGTTGTTGCTTCTGGACGTTTTTCTGGGTCGCGTATTTAAAGCAGTGTTATCAGGTTAATCAAAATAGTTATTTCAGTGGAGGTAAAGGCAAGTGACGATGTGATGCAAAAGAGTACATAGCCTAGTTTACTGTTAGATTTACGATCGTTGTGTTGACGTTTATAAAAACTTGCATTTTTTATCAGTTATGTTTTATCTTACATTTGACTCGCATACAGATAAGTTTCCGAATTTAGTTTATATATTTATGCATAAGTAGGCTGAATTTCAGTGTTTAGGGTTTGCTTCTTAAATGTTGAAATGACGTTGGTTTGGGCCTCTTATTGCTCATCTCGTGTGAAAGCAGATTTTTTGTTGCAAAATTAAAACCAACAGTTTTAGTAGTATCAATGAAAAGCTGAAAATATCTTAATGAAAACGGTTTGAGTTGCCGTGTGTTATGTTTGCAGGTGGCAAGATTTTTGACAAAATCCTTCCTTTACGTTGTATAACTGCAGTTTACATAACAACAAATCATATATAAAAAATCTTTATGTAAATAGTATTTGTGGGTATTTTCCAGTAGCAAATAAATGGTTAAGTCGTTTTATTATTACGTTTTCAATTGGCGAACCACCAGACAACAGCGATTCTGGCCTATAACGAGCGAGATCTTAACCATAACGGAATTCTTGTTTGTTTATTTATTTGATAACGATGCTCTCAAAAATAAGGCTTTTTTATAGTTGAACAAATGTTCAGCATACAATAGTTACATTATATTCTAGGTAATACTTCAGAAGCACTCCCCACTGGATATTTTTAAAAATATAATAATCACCTACATGGAAAGAGCCTGTGAAAAGCAATACAAAAAAGTATAGTAATTACATGAGAGATTGAACGGGGTGGAATTAAATGAGCTTTGATATGTTTTTACCTCGAAATTTTTCCTAAGTCTGGAGAGATTGTTTCCTCTACGGTAATGTTTACTTTTAATGAGCCCTTTAACTCACTTTCTTACGCAAACAAAGCAGTTCCAGTTACTCATTATTGGCTGAGAGGTGTGACATCGTTATGACGTCATGGGGTCTATAACCAATTACGAACGACTTTCGAAAACTAAGTTTCACTAGGATTTCAGCGGAGTAATAAATTTACCTGTCCAGTGTCCACTGGTATCCTTGTTTGACTGATACTTCGAGTAATTGAAGGAAAACCCGACATTTTGTCTTACTGTAGCTATGGCAGAGGCGGTGGCTGGCCCTTCTGGCATTAATTTTGACAGAGACCATCGATTTCCTACCGATTGTTTGCAGTGCAATGTGGTTATGGCGAATTTTATCATTATTTGTCTAGTGGTGGTAAAGAAGTTGTGATTGAATATGGTCAAAACATATTTACTTCTTTAGCAAAAAGTTGCGAGTGTTGTGGAGCTATTTGTCGGATCGGGACTACAACAGGAACGCCTTCAGGTGTGATCACTCTGTAGTGACGAAAGGACGTCGGCGGAAGCGATGTAATTTAGTGTTTCCTTGTCTAAAGGAACGTGGTTTGAAAAATCCCATCTCTGTTTTGAAGTTAATTTGAAGTGTGTTAAGTTATGAGTAGTCATAACTTTTCTTATAACTTAGCTGGGGGGTGGGGGGAATTGCAGCTTTCCCAAGCGACAATATGAGATAGGGCTTATATTTGCTGAGAGGTGGCAATAGGCTGGGTTTTCAGAAATAGTGATAAGATTGGTGGTGTCGGTCTAACTGTTGAGATCGACGAATCTAAATGTGGGAAGAGTAAATATAATGTTGGTAGGGTTATTGGTGGGCAGTGGGTGTTTGGTGGTATAGGTATGCCGTGAAACAAGGCAATGTTTTTTAGTGCCAGTGAAGGTTAGGTCAGCAGAAACATTGCTGCCATTATACAGGAATTTATCGAGCCTGGTACGACAATAGTGAGCGACTGCTGGAAGGCTTATAATTGCTTACAGGAGTTAGGGTACCAGCACTTGCAGGTAAACCACTCCCTAAATTTTGTGGATCCTGTGACCCTTGCGCACACAAATACCATAGAAAGAAGGTGGATGTGAAGAAGCTTGTTCCCAAAGTATGGACGACGGAACACAACTGGGTAAGATATCTCTGTGCAACATATTTTAAGCTGTTCTACAATGACTTCAAAATACGCCTACATTATTTTCTATTGGAAGAAGCTGCATTGTTATATCCTCCAACTCCATAATATTCTGGTAAGTAGGCTTATACTTTTGTCAATTTTTTTGCCCGCCGTTCTTCCTATTAACTTAAATATAGTGGCGCAGCTTCCCGCTCCCCCCGCTAAGTGAGGATATAGCTTTTAAGTTAGGTTAGGTTAGGGGTGTTGGTTGTTAGGTTAGCTGGTGTTTCTTGTCTTTATTATGCATTGTTACGACTATTATTGCTGTAAAGCACTCCTTTCTCGTATTTCCCCACCCAAAACCCCCGATTCCAACTGGGGGCCCCCAAGCTTGTTGGGTGGAAAATGGGGTTAATATTACATTTTTTCAAGACAATAAGATGAGATTAATGAAAGTACACCATAAAATGAAGGATTATTAATTGCTTCTTAGAAAATGGTGATGCGGCTTGCTTCTGAAAAATTACCATATTCAATAACATCAGTCTATAGTTTTATCATCTTACAACTGTAGTTAATATCCATCGTTTATAATAATCGGACTAACCACCCACAAGTGTTAAAGGGAAACTACCAACGTCTTGCGTGATGGAACCAGTCTTTCTAAAATAATCCATAAATTTCCTGGAGAAAACATACAAAAGTTCATTTTCTCTGCAGTGTAAAACCATCTTTCATCATTTCGTTAGGTATACGATACCTCATCATTTCATGCAACAAAATTTTTCCACTTTACCTACATGGAAAAAAAAATTCATTAATAATCTTCCCTAGAAAGTGACGCCCAAGGTTTTAACGCGGTAGGCCTATGAATCTACCTTTGCGGTGTGTTTAGTACAAGCCCGTTGGGGATTACCATAAAACGTAAATAAATCATAAATTAATGTGACTTTTTCCTAGACGAAATTGTGAGGTTCTTTTCTTTGACTTTATTACCAGCCACCGTTAAAAACAAGCCACAGTAACGTGACGAAAGATCAGAGCAATAACTTAGCTACAGGAAGAACGAAGTTGCTTGGAATTTTAGTCTATACACATATATATAGGTAGGTGAACTGAGTATGTATATACAGTGTATAGGTATGGGTATGTGTATGTATATATAGTAAATTCAAATATGTAATAATTAAAAATTTAAAAAAATTTATAAAAAAAATATGTGAATCTAAGCTGTTATGTATTGTTACAAGAAAGACAGTAATACTCTCATCGGTAGAATTCTGAATGCAATTCTGTCAAAATTGTAAAATATTGTAATATTTTCTCAAAAAAGAAAAAAAAAAAACTACAGGAAGAACCACCCTGTTAGCGAAGCGAAACCTTTTGTTGTCACGTCCAGTAACTGTCCGGCAGCTTGTTTTGATAGTTTGTTCTTTAGTCACACTGACCCTCTCAAAATATAGCATAGTTCAAGGTAGATAGGCAGAATGTCTAAGCTTAGAAGTCTTGTTGCATTCAGGGTGACCGTTAGTGTAACTGTAAATAGGTCTATCTGCGATGAAGTAGAACGTTTATTTTGTCATGGCCATAGTGATCGTTTCTTCACGATTTTAATGCTTTTTATATATAACTGGTGTTGATGCCTCGGGTAAAGATCTCCCTTTGACAGAAGCAACAGATACTAAGGTAAGCTATATAAAGCACCTTGTAGATCTTGGGTTCCCAACCTTTTTGTTCTTATGTAGCCTACCGCCATTGGGCATTTTTATAGATTCCTGTGTACCCGCCCCTAAAAATTAAGGTGAAAAGGAAACATGAAATTGATATTGTGATATTGTCACACCTGTACTAGCTGTGAGTGTCAGGCCCTGTCACACTATGCGAGTCTTGTCGCACCAAGATACGATTGCAGTGCCGGATCTAAATGCGACACAAAATTGCGCAAATCCTACATTCTCCGACTGCCGCACAAAGTGGTGACTATATGGACAGGAAGAGAAAAAATTGGCTTTATTTATTTCATCTGAGAAAAAAAAGAAGAGAAAATTTA
>NC_087203.1:89164986-89204986 GCF_015104395.2 Macrobrachium nipponense | reverse complement strand
ATTGCGAATGGATTCAAGGGAATTTCATAAGGTTAGCAGTCTAATCTCTAGGCTGGTGGCAATGCAACCACTTGCCGTTAAATAAATAAAAAAAATATTTACATATACATATATATATATACGTATATATTATTCAATTTGGCCTCAATACAAAGCGGTGGTTTAACATCTGGAATGTAAGCAAACAGATACATAACACTGACACTCACACACGATACACACACACACACACACACACACACCCACATATATATATATATATAATATATATATATATATATATATATAATATATATATATATGTATATATATATATATATATGTGTGTGTGTGTGTGTGTGTGTGTGTGTGTATTGTGTGTGAGTGTCAGTGTTATGTATCTGTTTGCTTACATTCCAGATGTTAAACCACCGCTTTGTATTGAGGCCAAATTGAATAATATATACGTAATATATATGTATGTATGTAAATATTTTTTTTTATTTATTTAACGGCAAGTGGTTGCATTGCCACCAGCCTAGAGATTAGACTGCTAACCTTATGAAATTCCCTTGAATCCCATTCGCAATAAAAAAAAGTATTGGAATCCTCCTGTATCGCTCATGTCAGAAATCAGGGAAAGTGTAAATCGTTTTATTTTTTAGTTTATACCTTTTTTTATAATATTTTACTCGTTGAATCTAGCAATCCTTCAAAATAATTATTTTTTAACATAATATTTTATCCGTTAGCTGTTCCAGCCCTTCAAAAATATCTTTTTTTATTATTATTTTTTTTTTTTTTAGATGACTAGATATATTCTGGTTTTTGTTTCGCCTATTACCTGTTTCAGATGCCTATTCATCCCAAATTACGCGTTGTTTAACATAGTTCCTAGGGTAAAAAAAAGGGGGAAAAAATTAAGGTACGGAGATGCGGGTTCCCGTCATGTTTAGGATGGCCTGTATGCTGCTGAGTTTACATTTATTCACACATAAATAAAAATAGAAAAAAAATTAAATTTAATTTAGTCTATTTTACTGTCTAGTTACTACTTTGTGGACTGCTGACTTGCAATAAATTGCATAGTTGGGCTCATTCGCAACTGATTAAAATTGTAAAATTTACATTTTAGCCTAATTACTATATGTACTGCTGACTTGTGTTATGTTGCATATTTGGAATCGTTCCGCGACTGATTAAATACGGCTATCTATTTCGGAGCTGATGGCAGACAGGCAGGCACACGAGCAGTACATCATACGAGTAGTATATGTATATTAGTTTATCAGTTAATGCAGTCGTTGGAAGAAAGGTAAATGACAAAATAAACACAAGACGAGAGAACTAAATGTTCAGGAACAAGAACTACAGATTTCAATATATATAGTTAATAATAAACATCTTCCGACATTCATCATCAGATGTAAATTTTATTTGATGTATTGGGCAACAACTTTCAGAATGCCATAATACCTATTTCGTCAGTAATGTTACGAAACATTCCAGAAATGTAATCAAACCTTATATATATACTTCATCATTATAAACCCCTTTTTTTCGTTATTGGTTTTACCGGGCGGTGGTAAATTTTTTGGAAATATACATCGGTGGAAGTAACCAGTTTAAGTACGTCCTGTTTTAATTTATCTATGTTGACTGAAAAATTATAAGTTGATTCTCTGTTTGTGTGCGTGCGTGTGCGTGTATGTGTTTGTGTGAAAGCCATGACTGACATTCTAGCTCCAAGTACACGAAGCTGAACTTGTGCTAGATCAATTAAACGTTTTATAGGTTCTAATTTGCAACTTTACCTCTGCTTCTCAAAGATTATATTCACAATTTGTCCACCATTTTAAATCAGACGATGAAATGCTTTTTGAAAGTGAGAGGATTCTTTGTGATATTCTTATGTAAACGGAAGCTTTTCAGAGAGAGAGAGAGAGAGAGAGAGAAGAGAGTGAGAGAGAGAGAGAGAGAGAGAGAGTCATCTTTGAGCAAATGTTAAGCGCATTGGTATTAGCATTTTAAGCTGCATTTGGCTAATGAATAATGAGGGGAAATGCCACTTGATGTATGTTGGTTAGATGATAAGTACCCTATAATCTCACCATTATTATTACTATAATAATATAATGGCTGTTTCTACGGCATTCAATTTATACAGAGTCTTCTCTATTCTTCTTAATATCTTCTTGTCATCAGCGTTAGCTGGTGTATCAAGATTCCAAAGGACATAAAAGTGTTCTTGTTATTTCAATTTTATTACCTCTGACGTTTCAAACTCGAGCTGACAACTTTCCATACAGTGAATGGATTAACATGCAAGTTACAGGGATATATATATAGCAAGGGGGATAGGGGATGGGTGTACAGTTGAGAGGTCGGTTATTAGGCTGCATTTTGGTTGGTCACTGGTTGATGACGAAATCGGTTCCTAAGGCGTTGAGATCCTCTAGGCGTTGGTTATTATTATTATTATTATTATTATTATTATTCTTATTATTATTATTATTATTGTTATTATTACATATAGCAAGAGTATTAGTTGTAATAGCAGCGGCAGTATAGACCCACACAAGCCTCATGGGGAAACTAGTGTGTACTAATTGCTGCTGTTTCTTGATTAAATTAAAGACTGCTGAGTCAGCACTACTTTGTGGTGGTCTTGAGCTCTGCAATGGACACAACTTGAAGGAAAATTATTCATCCCTCCTGTGGGTCTGATAAAATCATTTAAAATTTGAAGCAAGACTTTAAAACTAGAAAATCTAAACTTGGATTGTTGTTAGAATTCAGGGAACGATATTGTAAGAGTATCGTATATAAGTAATTACTACTAGATTTACGTACAGAATTAACTCACTAACATATTTCATCTGCTTATATGCTGGTCAGTTCATTTGTAATACCATGTATTGAAAACATTTCAAGTACCAAGGGCAATTTTGACAGCCGATGGCTGATATTGGCGAACCTTCCAATATAAATTAGAATCTCAGTTTTTCCTTACATTTTTCACACCGACGAATCCTGAAAAGATTAGTTACTAAAAAAAGCGAATAATATATCTTATTTTAACCAGACCACTGAGCTGAATAACAGCTCTCCTAGTGCTGACCGGAAGGATTAGATATTTTTACGTGGCTAGGAACCAATTGATTACCCAGCAACGGGACCTGCAACTTACTGTGGGATCCGAACCACATTATATCGAGAAATGAATTTCTAATCACCAGAAATAAATTCCTCTGATTCGAAAAACTAGTTCAGTCTGAAAGGTGAGGTCACAGGGAATGATGCCATAACGCTTACCGCCAGCTCCAGCTGCAATCTCTATATCATCTGCCATGAAACTGACAGCAGCCATTCAGTGGGACTGTGACGTCACCTATTGCCATACGAACAAATGGCCAGTCAAACAATGGATTCAAAATTAAGCCCCGATGCAAACAATGAAATTTAAGCCTTTGTTTGTTCAGCGTGACTCATTACGGTCGGTAAATTCATTAACACAGGAGCGCATTATTTACGAACCAACGCTGAATCCTTGATTTTTGTTTATAGCGGCGATTGTCCTCATTTTTGAATCGCTATTGTCATTTAAGTTTATGCATTTTCTGTCAATGGACCATGGTATATGTAAGGTGGGATACTGATCATTTTACCTGTCCCTTTTACCGACCCTTTCAGATTTAACTATAGTAGATTCACGTCAGCCGTGCATTTGGTGTCTAGGCCAGTCCCTTACGACCCTCCTGATTGGCTGTTGATAAGCCAATGACAGGGCTGGAAACTCTGTCTCTCGTGAGAGTTCACATAGGCAGGATGTATGTTCCATCTCTCCTGAGGTATACGTCTTTCAGGAGAGGTGGAACATACATCCTGCCTATGTGAACTCTCCAGAAAGACTGAGAGTTTCCAGCCGTGTGATTGGCTTATCAACAGCCAATCAGGAGCGTCGTATGCACGGTTGATGAGAATCTACTATAGTTTCCTCACTCTTTTCCAGGAGAAACCTTTGTCCCGTCGCTGAAGCAGTGCCATCAGTGCACCTCATGTGCGGTGCCTCAGTAACACGGTTTTTTGGACTTTGCTCCTTATCAAAGCATCGGATGTAGCTGAAAGTTGACATATGTATATTTTACAACCACACACAAATTTTGTCAGCATTATCAATAACCTAAACCCGATAGTTTTATTTTTATAGAGTAAAATTTATCTAGCCGACGCCATGGCCAATGATTACGGGCCAAGAGTCGAAAAACATTCATTACGTAAGCAAGGTAAACACCGTTTTACGAAATGTTGCCCCGCCCATCCGCCAGACAGAAACTTCATTCACCTTGTTCCATTGGCTCTGAAACCTATAGCAGTCAACAATGGCTAACAGGATTTGGAATTTTCCCCGTGGTTGCAAAACTGCATTTGTCTTATGACTTGTAACTTTATACAGTCATGAGAAAGCCCGTGGCCATACTTACTATAGCCTGAAGAGGTAATTATTCAGTTTATAGTTTAAATCCAATGTTTATTGTCTGATTTGTATTTAGCGTAACGTGGTTATAATACTTGTAATGTCATTCAGGATTTTGAACATTTCCATTAACATATTCACTATGCCACCAAGAGAGAGAGAGAGAGAGAGAGAGAGAGAGAGAGAGATTGTATGTAATCAGCCTTTATATAACTATTTTTGTTAAAATAAGATTTTTATCCAAAGTAAATACAAGCTTACATGTGTTAAAATCTCCAGCCAGACCAACAGATCATCCGATATTTTTTTTTTTTCTTCTTCTTTAAGCCGTACGACATGTTGGATATAAAGGCTTTATGAATGGCGAACGATACATAGTGTGGGTGTGCTAGCGTAGCAATACTACTGTAGTAATAGCAGTAATATACATGAATTAAACGTTTAGGCCAACTGCTGGGATCCTTGAGGATCATTTAGCATTTCTTACAACTGCTCGAGAAATGAGTTTTTATAGCCAAAAGTTAAATTTTCTAATCCAACAATGCCCATGATAGCCTTCAGTGTTATCCTGAATTATAACGAGGCCAAAGTGGCTGGAGCCTCGTGAAGTCATCATTCCGACGATAATTATTGGGTGAAGGTTTAAAGCCAAATATACGGATACCGGCCTGTTTTTTTTTTTTTTTTTTTTTTTTTTTTTTTTTTTTTTTTTCCAGTAAATAGGTAGATAGCCAATAAATAAAAATTGCTTGACATTGGATATAGCAGTTATCAAATAAAGCTTGTCTACTATGTTTTTGAAAATTAACAACTATTCCCTACATCTTGTCAATCTGTTTGTGACCTATAAAGTAGACTGTAATTTCTTAGGACACTTATTTTGGGAGTTAGACTAATAATCGAAGTGTCTTTGTATTTATTAACATATTTTGTTGGTTTGTTCATTATGACAATTATCAGTGGAGAGGCTTCAGAGTTCATAAAGGTGTACTGCTTTGCTTGTATTTAAATTTGTATGTCATTGTTGCCAGAGGTCTAGCCTTCGTTACGTATAGCCAATCATCCATCGAGAAAGAGGGAAGAAATGCTGTCATAAGTTACGTAACGAATGCATTCGAAACCTTTTCTCTGAGTAAGTTGGCCCGTCTTCAAAAAAAGTCACTTTCTCATTATAAGTACCAAGTTTATTCAACCTACGTAATGCAGAATACCAGTCAAAATTTATGTGTAGATATAATGTGTATTCTGAATAAGCGTTATATTTATGAAATGCATAGATAAAAAGTTATTGCGAAAAAACCGTGTTACAGAGGCCCTGAATCTCATAGTATTTATCTACTTGTGATGCTAGGTTTGCGAATCCAGTGTCCATGCTATTATGTACGTCATATGTTGAACAAAATTCACTTTGTTCGACGAAAATGTTTGGATAAATATGTAATTATAACTACTGTGTATGTTTTGACACTTGTGTATAATCTACAAATAACTTTTAAGGCTGTGTCACAAAAATTGTCATATAAAAGGGCCAGTTTCGATAGAGGCTTAACGACTGTTGAGCCGTTTCAAACCTATGGTGATCTGAGATTAGGAGCGCAATTCACACTTGTCAGGGATATCCATAAATTCAGGGAGATAAGTTGTTATGGCTTGCTATGGGCTCATGCCGTTGATTTTCTCTATTCCTGTCTCTCTTTTTATTGTATTGTTGCTATTTTTCTCTCGTTTGAGGAAATACAGCAATTGTATACTGTATTGTATCGACTAAAGTTTTGTATTACTTCTCTTTCTACAACTCCTTTTCTTCGTTCTTATAATATTTTTAACTGTTCTTTTGTCTGCATCCTTTTTGTTATTTTGTTATGATATTTTAAGCCTCATCCATAATATTTTCTATTATGAGAATCTTATTACATCAAAGATAAAATTTCATTTCAAGTTCCACTTCATTTGTAAATGATTAGCGTTGCTGTCTAAACAGTTTCATTCTTATATCCTAGATAAATATTTGTTTTTATTTGTTTATTCATTTATTTATTTTTGCATGTTAAAGGTTGTAACGTTGTCCTTACTGTTGTTAGGTTGATAATTGAGGTTGTAAAAATGATAATGTTGTGGTGAACCTTTCATCCTATTAACCTGAATCTCCTTTTTTTCTCTTTGTTTTAATTTTTCATAATTTATTTATTTTTTATTTCTTCTGCTAGAACTCTCTCTCTCTCTCTCTCTCTCTCTCTCTCTCTCTCTCTCTCTCTCTCTCTCTCTCTCATCTTTATTATTGATTATAAATTTTTTCACTTTTTTATATTTTATATTAATTCAAATTTATTTCTCAATTCTCATTTTCTCGTTTATCATAATTGTCCTACTCCCGATAGATCTATTTCTCCAGGCATTCATCCCTCTTCTTCATCTTCCCGTCGTAGCCCAAGGAGACTTCAGTTTAATTAATTCCCCTTTCTCGCTTATTTTACTTGTATTTTTCAGTCGTCTTTTTTCGACTTTTTTCTCTTGTTTTTGCTACGATTTCAATTATATTTTCTTTCATGAAGAGTTATAGATCAGAATCATTGTCATGATATATATAATATTAAGAAGAATTTTTTCCAGCCCCCTTATTTTTTTAATTTTCGTTGAGTGCAAAGAGTGTAATAAACTTCTAATCAAGTTTGTCTTTGAGCTAACGTTATGAAAGACACTAATTTGCCTTACATTCTCTTTATTTTGATTAGTACCAATATTCATAACTCTAATTGGAGACAGAAAACTATATTCATTCTGATAGCTTCCGATAAGGTCACGGAAGTAAATTACAATTGTCGAATAAGGTTTTTTTTCTATCAGTTTTTATTACAAGAAAGTTACGTTGAAGGATATTTAAAGAGAAGTCATCTTGCAAATGAAGACGACTCTATCATATCGCGGAAACGAGCATTCATTTGGGCTTTCTCTCTCTCTCTCTCTCTCTCTCTCTCTCTCTCTCTCTCTCTCTCTCTCTCTCATACAAGCACGCTCATTCACTTTACTGACCTTAGGGGACCCTGTTTTACTGTAGTTGGTCCCCAGGGAGGGAGGTGAGATAAAGAAAGTGAGTCGAAGATGAGTTTTACTTCTTTCTCGACATTGTCCTCTTTCTTTGAATTCCTTTTTTTTCCGTCTTCCCTGAGCCATTTTATCGCAGGTTCTTTAAGGCCTGCGTTGTTTTTATTTTCTCCTTTTCGTTGGTGTTACAGGTCTTCTGTGTTCTGTAACGTTGGCCTTTGAAAACAGTTTTTATTCCACTCATTAGCACTGAGTGTATAAGAGTACTTTCTGGAATATTTTGTCATTGGTTTGTGTCATTTTCACGTATCCATTTCTCAGTTTTTTGGGTTGGACACAGGTGATGACAGATATTAAAGCTGTCACAGACTTTTGGGTCATTTCATGCCAACTCGAGTAGCCCAGTAGCCCCCTATGTCACCGCTCATAAATAACAGAAAATGGAAAAATATTAAATGGATAAATGGTACAGAATGTTATCTTAGGAAATGATGGCCTCTGAAATTCTGTCAGAAGGAAGAATAGTTTTTTTTTTTTAAGAAATCCCGTATTAAACGCTATAGGGGCTTCTTGTTAAATAGCTGTGCTTCATAATCAAAGTTAAGAAAGGTTAGTTGGAGGAGTCGTTCCGAAGACTAGTTATTAGCAATAACGATGACAAAGTTAGATCGTAAGAATCATTAATAAGACTAGATTTATCGCCTTAATGAAAGAGCTGTTGTTCCATCGCATTGGCCCAAAAATTTAAAGACCCACTTTAGGAACATAAACTCGCACTTTTAAGTTTCTTTAACATAACGGGCTGTAGTCCACTGACCTGACATGCCTCCTTTAAAGAACCGAAGGACAGCCAGGGAATGGCACTCTTTGGCAAGTGCCCTATTTCGTGTAAAGTCAGCGAAGCACGTACCGAAGTGTCCACCTCTTCAGGGCAATTTCTTTGGGAAAGGTTAGAAAGGTCATTTGTTTGAAATTCCAACTTCTTATGGAGAAAGGGTAAGTGGGTATGGCTCACAGTATAGGAGTTACAAGAGTTTACAAGATTAGGATGTCTCAAAGACTTGTAAGTCCATCCGAGGAGAGATCGTGTGCTCACTTATCTGTAGGGGCAGGTTTTTACTGTGCATTCACATTGTCCTAATGATTTTGTCTAGCTTTCTTTGAAACTCTTCTACACTGTAGCTGCTTACAACTTCTGGTGGCAGTTTATTCCACGTGTCACATATCTTGTAAGTAAAGAAGTTCCCACAATGGGATGTGTTGTATCTCTTCAGTTCTAGTTTCCATCCATTAGAGAGAGAGAGAGAGAGAGAGAGAGAGATAGAGATAGAGAACGAACTCTACATGTTCCATTATGTTCTCATCGACGTGACGTAGGTTTCATTGTATTAAAACCCCCAGTCCTTATTTTACAACGAAAATTTATTGAAAAGTTTTATTCTGTCAAATTTTCAAATTTCATAATCTGATTTCAATCTAACTCAGGTACATGTTGTGTTTGATTGAGCTGGTCTTTTGCCAGCACGGGCTCTTGCCAGTAAACAGGTGCATTAGGTGAAGTCTAATATCTGTCTGTGTTAGCGTTTAAGTAGTGATTGAATGTTTGATATCAACTTTTATTCCTCTTGTTAACCAAATGCATGAATCGATTGTCTATCAGACTATCACTGTATCTAAATGAAAAGCACAGTTTCGAATTTTGGTGCCCATATACCCTTATCAGTTATATTTACCCTTGTGCACAAGTTATTCCAAAGGTATGGTGAATTTGATATTAACTGATATATGTGGCTCAGTATTTGTGAGTATGCAAAGGTCTCCCCTTGTAATTAGTTTTATAAAATTTTAAGTTTTTCCATCCTTACCAAGGACTCCTGATAAGGAAAATCAGTGATTGTTGTCTTTTAAAAGTGTTAGCACCAGACTTTCAAAGATATCCACACTTTAATGGATGTTCAACATTATCACGTCATTTCATTGGACACGTCTGGTTTTTTTTCTTCTTTTTTTTTCTTTTTTTTTGTACGAAGTTTGAAGTAGGACCATCACCTCCCTATAGTTTTGCTCTTAGTCGACACTTGGAGATCTTGGCCTTTGTTTCTTGATGACCCAGTATGCAGTTACCCTTATGATTTATCAGTATGAAAACTGTACCACGGCGTAACCAACTGTGGATGATTTTAAACCACCGAAACACTCTCTATATGTAATGGATGAGATGGTTTCTATGGCAACAAATCGTCAGCACAAAGCCAGTTTTTCTCTGAAGTTAATGTTCTCAAAGAAGGCGGCCTAGTGGATGATTACGTCATGATCGTCAAAATCCTTCTCGATAGATCCTTTTATCACACGTACAGACAAGGATGATCGCACAATATCCTTCTAGATAAGTGGGCGGAGGGAATAATGTTCTACGAAACGTTCAGTGCAAATCTTATTCCGAACCAGGTCGTTAAATCTGACAACTTCATCTCCCCTTGATAAAAGGACGACCCGACGGTTTCAGTGGTGATCATTTATATGAAAACTTTTTCCCCTCGGTTATAATGAGGAAACTCCTTCCGTATAAAACACTGTACATGATGGATTTAAGTCGTCTCTCTAACTTTGCGAAGTCATTAAAGTCTCTTTCTTATTACGCTGAAATGTAACGGGGTTTCTGGCGTGGCATCTTTTATACTAAGCACTCATTTTACAGAAGTACGTGCCTACGCGCATAGACACACAGTCACCGAGCATTGCACTTGTATTTGTCGTCTTCAGTACGACTAAAACCTGCATCGCTTTGTTGGCTTCTTTGTATACATGATTGCAAACATAAAGTTCGTTCGAAAAGAAAAAGTCGTGTAGTTAGTAAAGCCTGCAATAAATTCACTTCCAAATATCATATGGAACTGATGTAGTTATAGAATCATTTTTGTCCAAGTAAATAATATATGGTAACTATCGCCCGTCAATCATGTCTTTGAGACTATAATTTTTTTCAATAGCGCACAGTTGTTCATAAAACAGATGAAATTCAGTATAATTCCAAGATCTTTGTATCTATTTCTCTAAGGTTTCGTCTTCCAAAAATAGGGATTCTGGTGCTCTTGAGAGTAGGCCCAAGTCTTTCTCTGTATTGTCCCATTTCATTCAGGTCTGGGCTGGTTATTGTTAATGTTATTATAATAGGCCCCCGTCTTTCTCTGTATGTCCCTTTTTCAATTCAGGTCTGGGCTGGTTATTGGTCTACGTAAATATAAGATAAGCCCTGTCTTTCTCTGTATTGGTACCCTTTTAATTCAGGTCTGGCTGGTTATGGTCTACGTAAGTATAGGCAGTCTTTCTCTCTATTGTTTATTTTCAATTCAGGTCGCCTTTCTCTGTATTGTCCTTTTTCAATTCAGGACTGTGCTGATTATTGGTCTACGTAAGTATAATAAATAATTCTGTAATTAACGGTTAAAAGGTTAGCGTCAAGGAAAGGTTATTTGAAGCTGGTTAGTCACACGGAAAGAATAATCTTAAAAAGTGCTGAACAGCTTGAGTCTTAGAAAGAAAGTGCTGAACAGCTTGAATGGAAAAGGTACTGGAATGGAGGTGTCTATCGAGGCAAATAGAAAGCGCGCGCAATGGAATGGAGCTTTGTTTATTTGGGATTCGATGCGCTGATGTATCAGCTTTGTGTATAAGCTAATGTCGTGGAAATTTTGGGCAATAGGGCGTCATCCACGATGAAGCAGGTAAAGGAAAAATGCAATAATGGGTGTTATTACAGGTTTCAGTGTCAATGCTAAATAGGGAACCTACTTTTGTAGGAATATACCCAATAATCGTACTATTTTGTTACTGCAGTCTTTGGATGTATCATTTCTTTTTCGAAAGAAAAACACGGTAATATTTCTTTAGGCAAGTAGTAACTCTATTTATCATTAGTTTATTTGTCATTTATCTGGACATTATTTTCATCCCTTCCCCTTCCCAGATGTAAAGAACTCAAATCGAAATTGTCAAAATGAAACTGTATTTCATTCGTTTTTTCCCAAGTCAAGGGTTGTAGGCACTGTGTATGCCACAGGGAATTCATCGAAAGTCCCACTCTTAGCATGTTCTCCCTTGGCCCTGAAAAAGTACATTTTCTGTTGGTTGACCGGAGGGTGTATAACTTCAGAAGACTATTCTTGGAAGTTCCTCGGTACGTAAACCTTCGTAAACCAGTGTCCCCAGTATGGAAGTGAAAACTCCAAATATTTGGAAAAGGGCTTTAGGAAACTTCAGTGACGTGGAAAACAATGGCAAATCTACGTAGATAACTTTGGGACCGTTTCTCTTAGAAATATTGCCAACACGTTTTTGCTCGGAGTAAATCCACAAGCCCTATGTTCTTCCTTCTCTCGTGGACCCATTGATATTTTGTCAGTGTCACCTTGGCTCCCCCTTCCGTTCTGCTTTCTCTAAGCCCTAAGTTCAACTTCTGAGAGGAGAGAACAGGTGAAGGGATATAGTGACTTGACAAGAGATCTACGTAGCTCCCTTGACTATATTTAACAAGGAGTAAGTTCGAATTCATTCACGTGTGAAGATTGTGTGTAGCGGCTCGTGTTTAGGTTTTAAAACTGCAGCAAGTATTAGTATATAAAGATTGAAAAAAAAGTTAAGTATATCATAGTTTAACCAGACCACTCAGCTGACTAACATCCCCTCTAGGGCTGGCCCGAAGGATTAGATTTTCATTTACGTGGCAATGAGGTTACTTAGCAACGGGACCTATAGCTTATCGTTGGGTCCGAAATACATTATATAGAAAGCGCCTCAGTGGCGTGGTTGGTATGGTGTTGGCGTCCCACCTCGGTGGTCGCGAGTTCGATTCTCGGCCATTCCATTGAGGAGTGAGAGATGTATATTTCTGGTGACAGAAGTTCACTCTCGACGTGGTTCGGAATCCACGTAAAGCCGTTGGTCCCGTTGCTGAATAACCACTGGTTCCATGCAACGTAAAAGCATCATACAAACAAACAAACATTATATAGAGAAATGAAAAGAGTCTTCTTTTCCTTCTTAATCAAGTAAGTGGACATTGTGGCCGTTTGAAAACTCCAGCAATACTTTTCGAAGAGGGAAATTGTGCTCTTCTCCAGTTGAGATGACTTCTTTCTCCCGCCGGAAAAACTTTTGATTAACTTGACTAAAGTTTAGTAGAAAAATGGGGGCGAGTTTGAGCAGTCATTACCTGTAAATGTACTTTTCTCCTCGGCATTTTGGATCGACCACACTTAACGCACCGTTTGCAATAGTTTCTGGTATTAGTCCCTCTTTCCTTTATACTTGGGTTTCAAGTATTGCACTAAGGGCTACATTAGTAAACACAGATGTATATATATATATATATATATATATATATATATATATATATGTATATATATGTATATATATATTTATATATATATATATATATATATATATATATATATATATATATATATATATATATATATATATATATATATATATATATATATATATATATATATATATATATATATATATATATATATATATATATATATATATATATATATATATATATATATATATACACATACATATACATTTATACATATACTTTTCGTTTTTCCCGCTTAGATTCCTCACTTCCTTTGATACGATGGTAAATATTTTCGTTGTAAATGTTTGGGAAGCATTAAATGTTTTTCGTTGCTCTTGGCTGCCCAGTTGGAAGTGCAGTAAGCTTATAGGGAAATGGGTTATGGGTTCTGTGGATTTTTTGAAATGGGAGAGAGAGAGAGAGAGAGAGAGAGAGAGAGAGAGAGAGAGAGAGAGATTGGTGTAGGTAAACAACTTAAAAGCTGTAATTAAGATGTTATTTTTACCACGAATTTCCTCTCTATTACTTTTTTCATTAGAACTTATTGGCTGGTATAGCAGCATTATTAATCTTTCAATTGTTATTGTTTTGATACTAATACTAAAGTAAATTGTCATATGAAAATAACTCTGTCTTATAATAGCATTGACTATGGTAGAGCCTCTCTCTCTCTCTCTCTCTCTCTCTCTCTCTCTCCTCTCTCCTCTCTCTCTCTTCTGTTGCAAGGCAATCAACACTCATGCTGGCGTTGAGACCCTCAAAACAAAATAAATGAATAAACAGAAAAATATTTCAGATGTCTTGCGCCACGTCGTTGAAAAGTCTTAAACTAATGAACCATTAAAATCGATGCAATTATTTCTTCCTAAATAAATGGATTTGTCCATTTTATTCGCCTTTCATATGGTAATATGTTAAATGTGTATGGCAGTAACATTTTAACATCATTGCAGGACATTAGTCACAGTCTCTGGCCCATTAAACTTTTTAGTTGTTTCTGCAATTGCTGTAAGTTAAGGTCTTGATGACGAAAAAGTGAAAGTTAGTGATAGTGAATGGGGTCAGTATAAGTTTTTTTTTCTTTGAAGTCCCTTCTATATAGTATTTGATACTCGAGTAGTTATACGACGTCAATGAATTTGAATTTTGGGAGTGTGAATATACCCAGCCAACCTATTTTCCCATTGAGCTACTTCAAGCAAGCAACGTTTGAGAAGGCACTCATGCATAAAGTTCTCTTTAAATTAAATCATTTTTTAATGATTGCGTGACACATAACGCATTAAACCTCGAACCCCAAGTATATTTGGAAGCTGAAAACTGAAGCGCATATAAACATGAAGGTGAATACCGCCTTCTCATAATGCGTAAAGATCTCATTAGATTTAATCAATTTTCGTAATTGTGTGACACATAACACATTAAACCTCGAACCCCAAGTATATTTGGAAGCTGAAAACTGAAGCGTATATAAACATCAAGGTAAAATACTGCCTTGTCTCCTTGTAAGAACGCCATTGCCGAAGTCACATCAATTTCGCTTCCTCATCTGTCTCTTGGCGGCCTACCGAGGTTGTCATCCGACTCTTTGTGCTAAGTGCTTCGTCAGTCTGGTGTCGCTCGTGTGTCTTGTTTTCTTCGCATCGTGTCATCTCCAGTGTCAGGGCGCTTTAGACCCTTCTTGCAGACTAGATTCTTCCGACGACTTTGTTTTTCACCTCCTCGATCGATGTTTCTTTCAACCTGCATTGTAGCCTAATGAGAAAATGCACTTCTGAGTTTTATTGTCATTAATATTATGTGAATACGAAAATATTAAAATCATTTATAATGTTCTTTTCATTCGTCTTGATCTATTTATGTTTTCCTGTCGAAACGTGCTGAATCATATGCTATATTACATTTGATTTATTCAGAAAAATTTGCAGACACCATGAATATTATTTTTAATTCTTATCATTTTTCATTCGTATTGATAGATTTACGCTTTCCTATCAAAACGTGGTGCAGTATATTTGATGCCCATGACAATTCGTTCATTTAATTTGTTAATCCTTGCTTTCTTCACGATTCAAATTGAAGTTTATGTTTGCCTCTTAACTAACTTTTTGTTCTCCAAAATATGTTTGGCCACTCAAACTAGATATATAACAACGTTCCGTAAGGCATTATTCCCTGAGGATCTCCGAAAAACTCTGTGATATTCAAGGAATTCCAGTAGCCATTCCCTTTTCATTTCGATTGTTGTTCTCAAAGCAAAGTTGTCTGTCTGTCTGTCTGTCTTTCTGTCTGTCGTCTGTCTGCACACACACACACACACACACACACACACACACATATATATATATATATATATATATATATATATATATATAATATATATATATATATATATATATATATATATATATATATATAGGGTCCGCCAAATGAATCGGGAAGATTAAAAAATTAATTAGTTATTGAAAAAATAGATTTTAACAACTTTGTTATACATAAATGGAATCTACATTCTTGTTACCATTTTTTTTTAAAATGAAGAGGCAATTGTGGGAGGGAGGATAAACCTTACTTTCAGACGTCAGTTATTTCCAGGTCGTGTCATTTCTCGCAACGGAAATATCCCTTGGCCCCCTCGTTCACCCGATTTGAGTGCTTGTGACTATTTTTTAGGGGGTTATCTTAAACGAAAGTGCTCGAAAGTGACCCACTAGAACAGTTCCGTCTCTCAAAGAACGCATTGCAACGAGATTGAGGCAATACCGGTAAATATGCTGCAAGAAGTCATGGAGAACTTTTACGTCCGACTCCAAGAATGCCATGCCACTAATGGTACCCATTTGAAAGGAGTAATTTTTAAAAAATAGTATTGCTTCTTCATTAAAAAACATAATAATTAATTTTTAAGATCTTCCTGATTCATTGGCAGACCCTGTATATATATATATATATATATATATATATGTATATATATATATATATATATATATATATATATATATATATATATATATATATATATACACATTCTCACACATACACACACAATACACACACACTTATATATACATACCCCCATCTCTCTATCTCTCTCTCTCTCTTCTCTCTCTCTCTCACACACACAAACACACACACACACTGAGAGGAAGGGAATGGAACAGAACACCCGGCAAAAAAACACGGGAATGTATTTGCTCTGAAGAAGTATTTACCTTCTAAGACAATTGCTTGAACATGGGAGGGTTTCTTTTCTTTATTCTTTCTTTTCTTTGTAAACGAAAGGAAGGGATGACATCTCTCATCTTGACATTGATTTTATTCTCTCGATTTCAGATGCACCGTTTCTTTCGTGCACTGCTTTTGTGGCTTTTAAGACTTCATTTTAGTGGCTTTTAGTCTATTTATTGTACTATATTTTGAGATTCTGTTGGTGGGATGTATGCGTGTGTGTACAAACACACATACCGAATAATAACGAAGGCATGCGTACCGTATCTGTACTATTATTATGCAGTATATGCCTTGGTTTTTTTTTCTGCAAATTGTTAATTGGTTTGTCAATTTGAAAGTAGTAGGCAACCAAAACTCTTTTCACTTTCCATATTGATGCGAAGGTGTTACGTTATTTTGCAGCAATTCCTCATTTTTTTTACTTGATAACATAAACACTTTGTGAAAGCATTATTATCTGTTATGTTTTTTTGTCAGATTTCAGATTTTCTCGATAATTATTCCCTAGATTATCTTTTATGGTTTAATATATCTATCTAATTAGGCGCTCCTGTCTTGAAGTCAGGTTCATCTGGAGTTAAGGTAGTGGAATTTAAAAGTTTTATGCAGACCGACGAATGATGATGGTGAATCTTGAACCTTCGTTTAAATATTCATGCGAGAATTACGTGTACGATTCCGTGTTTGTCCTGTTGCAGCCTCTGGGGAGGCCACCGTTAATCGCGGCCACTTCGAGAAAGTTCGTCAATATGACCAGAAGTTGCCCCAATTGTTCCCTCGTCTCTCGTGGGTCTCTTTGATGTGGTTACCTTTGCTTGCACCCAGAATAGGCCTTTATTAGTTTCGCAAGTTACTTCATTCCCCGAGACCTCTGGCCATAATCCGCCAAGCAGTGGTGTTTCTGCTGATATGACAAAAGGAGAGTTCTCACTTTTGGCATCCTCCACAAGAAGGGGTGTATATTAATAAAAGAAATACATGACATAATTGTCAGTCTTATCTGAAGTAAAAGGTAATACGCAGACATTATGTATACACACACACTCGTTCATCGTATTACTTTTCTTTTAATCTCTTCATCTGGTCATTACAAACAGATGTTAGTGTTTGTTTCCATTACATTATTTTTCACACACGTAGGCGTTATGCGTTTTGTTACTTAAAAGTTTGTATTTTTATTTGATTCAGTTTTAATCTATAGAACGTGTGTGATATATTGCTTTTCCAGTTCTCTTTGCAATGAAATCTACTTTAAATTGGTCTTTGTAAATCATATACGTCATCGCATCGTTTTATACAGGTTCAAGTACGTGTGCCTGCTTGTAATTGTCTTTCATAAACATTATTATGATCTATCATTATTTATGCCACATTACACATGATTGCCATGATCAGCTCTTTATATTGACTTTACCAATAAAGATGGTCATAGGACCCACTAACTAGCCCAGGAGTGGCTCGTTAACTGTCTGCTTTATGGCCTAGTTGTTGGCGACATTCAGGGTTTGGGAGTCAAGGATTCATAATTTATAATAGTACATGTAAGAGTCGTTCCATTATAGTATTGTTTCTCTTCTTGTGGGTTGTTGTTATACTTGTTATTTGCATTGCCATTAGATTCTGATTGATGTTAATGCCTCTAGTATCACATCTCATGGCACATCCTACGTTATATATATATATATATCTATATATATATATATATATATATATATATATATATATATATATATATATATATCCTACTATATATATATATATATATATACATACTATATATATTATATGTATATATATCTATGTATATATGTATTCATAGATATGTATATATATATATATATATATATATATCTATATATATATATATATATTATATATATATAAATATATATATACACATATATATACATATATATACATATATATATATATATATGTATATATATGTATATATATGTATATATATGTTTATATATATATATATATATATAGTATATAATATATATATATATATATATATATATATATATATATATATATATATATATATATATATATATATATATATATATATAATATATATATATATATATCATACAACATATACATTTATACATATACTTTTCGTTTTTCCCGCTTAGATTCCTCACTTCCTTTGATACGATGGTAAATATTTTCGTTGTAAATGTTTGGGAAGCATTAAATGTTTTTCGTTGCTCTTGGCTGCCCAGTTGGAAGTGCAGTAAGCTTTATATAGGGAAATGGGTTATGGGTTCTGTGGATTTTTTGAAATGGGAGAGAGAGAGAGAGAGAGAGAGAGAGAGAGAGAGAGAGAGAGAGAGAGAGAGAGATTGGTGTAGGTAAACAACTTAAAGCTGTAATTAAGATTGTTATTTTTACCACGCAATTTCCTCTCTATTACTTTTCCCATTAGAACTTATTGGCTGGTATAGCACCATTATTAATCTTTCAATTGTTATTGTTTTGAATACTATACTAAGTAAATTGTCATATGAAATAACTCGATGTCTTATAATAGCATTGACTATGGTAGAGCCTCTCTCTCTCTCTCTCTCTCTCTCTCTCTCTCTCTCTCTCTCTCTCTCTCGTTGCAAGGCAAACAACACTCATGCTGCCGTTGAGACCCTCAAAACAAAATAAAATGAATAAACAGAAAAATATTTCAGATGTCTTGCGCCATGTCGTTGAAAAGTCTTAAACTAATGAACCATTAAATCGATGCAATTATTTCTTCCTAAAATAAAGGGTGGCTTTTGTCCATTTTATTCTTCATATGGTAATTATGTTAAATGTGTATTGGCAGTAACATTTTAACATCATTGCAGGACTTAGTCACAGTTCTCTGTCCCATTAACTTTTTAGTTGTTTCTGCAATTGCTGTAAGTTAAGGTCTTGATGACGAAAAATGAAAGTTAGTGATAGTGAATGGGGTCAGTATAAGTTTTTTTTTTCTTTGAAGTCCCTTCTATATGTGATACTCGAGTAGTTATACGACGTCAATGAATTTGAATTTTTGGGAAGTGTGAATATCCAGCCAACCTATTTTCCATGAGCTACTTCAAGTAAGCACGTTTGAGAAGGCACTCGTGCATAAAGTTCTCTTTAAACTAAATCAATTTTTAATGATTGCGTGACACATAACGCATTAAACCTCGAACCCCAAGTATATTTGGAAGATGAAATTGAAGCGTATATAAACATGAAGGTGAATACCGCCTTCTCATAATGCGTAAAGATCTCATTAGTTTTAATCAATTTTCGTAATTGTTTGACACATAACACATTAAGCCTCGAACCCCAAGTATATTTGGAAGCTGAAAACTGAAGCGTATATAAACATCAAGGTAAAATACTGCCTTGTCTCCTTGTAAGAATGCCATTGCCGAAGTCACATCAATTTCGCTTCCTAATCTGTCTCTTGGCGGCCTACCGAGGTTGTCATCCGACTCTTTGTGCTAAGTGCTTCGTCAGTCTGGTGCGCTCGTGTGTTCTTTGTTTTCTTCGCATCGTGTCATCTCCAGTGTCAGGGCGCGGGGGGCCTTTAGACCCTTCTTGCAGACTAGATTCTTCCGACGACTTTGTTTTCACCTCCTCGATCGATGTTCTTTCCAACCTGCATTGTAGCCTAATGAGAAAATGCACTTCTGAGTTTATTGTCATTAATATTAGTGAATACGAAAAGTTTAAAATCATTTATAATGTTCTTTTCATTCGTCTTGATCTATTTATTTTTTCCTGGTCGAAACGCTGCTGAATCATGCTATATTACATTTGATTAGTCAGAAATTTGCAGACACCATGAATCATTATTTTTAATTCTTATCATTTTTATTTCATTCGTATTGATAGATTTACGCTTTCCTATCAAAACGTGGTGCAGTATATTTGATGCCCATGACAATTCTGTTCATTTAATTTGTTAATCCTTGCTTTCTTCACGATTCAAAGTTGAAGTTATGTTTGCCCCCTAAATAACTTTTGTTCTCCAAAATATGTTTTGACCACTCAAACTAGATATATAACAACGTTCCGCAAGGCATTATTCCCTGAGGATCTCCGAAAACTCTGTGTATATTCAAGGAATTCCAGTAGCCATCCCTTTTCATTTCGATTGTTGTTCTCAAAGCAAAGTTGTCTGTCTGTCTGTCTGTCTTTCTGTCTGTCCGTCTGTCTGTCACACACACACACACACACACACACACACACACATATATATATATATATATATATATATATATATATATATATATATATATATATATATATATCTATATATATATATTATATATATATACAGGGTCCGCCAATGAATCGGAAGATTAAAAAAAATTAAGTAGTTATTGAAAAAAAATAGATTTTAACAAAACTTTGTTATACATAATGGAATCTACATTCTTTACCATTTTTTTTAAAATGAAGAGGCAATTGTGGGAGGGAGGATAAACCTTACTTTCAGACGTCAGTTATTTCCAGGTCGTGTCATTTCTCGCAACGGAAAATATCCCTTGGCCCCCTCGTTCACCCGATTTGAGTGCTTGTGACTATTTTTAGGGGGTTATCTTAAAACGAAAGTGCTCGAAAGTGACCCACCTAGAACAGTTTCCGTCTCTCAAAGAACGCATTGCAAACGAGATTGAGGCAATACCGGTAATATGCTGCAAGAAGTCATGGAGAACTTTTACGTCCGACTCCAAGAATTGCCATGGCCACTAATGGTACCCATTTGAAAGGAGTAATTTTTAAAAAATAGTATTGCTTCGTTCATTTTAAAAAAAAATAATTAATTTTTTTTAAGATCTTCCTGATTCATTGGCAGACCCTGTATATATATATATATATATATATATAGTATATATATATATATATATATATATATATATATATATATATATATATATATATATATCTATATACATCCCTCACATTCTCACACATACACACACACTTATATATACATACCCCATCTCTCTATCTCTCTCTCTCTCTCTCTCTCTCTCTCTCTCACACAAACACACACACACACACCTGAGGAAAGGGAATGGAACAGAACACCCGGCAAAAAAACACCGGGAATGTATTTGCTCTGAAGAAGTATTTACCTTCTAAGACAATTGCTTGAACATGGGAGGGTTTCTTTTTCTTTATTCTTTCTTTTCTTTGTAAACGAAAGGAAGGGATGACATCTCTCATCTTGACATTGATTTTATTCTCTCGATTTCAGATGCACCGTTTCTTTCGTGCACTGCTTTTGTGGCTTTCAAGACTTCATTTTAGTGGCTTTTAGTCTATTTATTGTACTATATTTTGAGATTCTGTTGGTGGGATGTATGCGTGTGTGTACAAACACACATACCGAATAATAACGAAGGCATGCGTACCGTATCTGTACTATTATTATGCAGTATATGCCTTTGTTTTTTTTTCTGCAAATTGTTAATTGGTTTGTCAATTTGAAAGTAGTAGGCAACCAAACCTCTTTTCACTTTCATATTGAATGCGAAGGTGTTACGTTATTTTGCAGCAATTCCTCATTTTTTTTACTTGATACCATAAACACTTTGTGAAAGCATTATTATCTGTTATGTTTTTTTTGTCAGATTTCAGATTTTCTCGATAATTATTCCCTAGATTATCTTTTATGGTTTAATATATCTATCTAATTAGGCGCTCCTGTCTTGAAGTCAGGTTCATCTGGAGTTAAGGTAGTGGAATTTTAAAGTTTTATGCAGACCGATGAATGATGATGGTGAATCTTGAACCTTCGTTTAAATATTCATGCGAGAATTACGTGTACGATTCCGTGTTGTCCTGTTGCAGCCTCTGGGGAGGCCACCGTTAATCGCGGCCACTTCGAGAAAGTTCGTCAATATGACCAGAAGTTGCTCCAATTGTTCCCTCGTCTCTCGTGGGTCTCTTTGATGTGGTTACCTTTGCTTGCACCCAGAATAGGCCTTTATTAGTTTCGCAAGTTACTTCATTCCCCGAGACCTCTGGCCATAATCCGCCAAGCAGTGGTGTTTCTGCTGATATTGACAAAAGGAGAGTTCTCACTTTTGGCATCCTCCACAAGAAGGGGTGTTATATTAATAAAAGAAATACATGACATAATTGCAGTCTTATCTGAAGTAAAAGGTAATACGCAGACATTATGTATATACACACACACTCGTTTCATCGTATTACTTTCTTTTAATCTCTTCATCTGGTCATTACAAACAGAATGTCAGTGTTTGTTTCCATTTCATTATTTTTCACACACGTTAGGCGTTTTGTGTACTTAAAAGTTTGTATTTTTATTTGATTCAGTTTTAATCTGTAGAACGTGTGTGATATATTGCTTTTCCAGTTCTCTTTGCAGTGAAATCTACTTTAAATTGGTCTTTGTAAATCATATACGTCATCACATCGTTTTATACAGGTTCAAGTACGTGTGCCTGCTTTTATTTGTCTTCATAAATATTTATGATATGTCTATCATTTATTATGCTACATTACACATGATTGCCATGATCAGCTCTTTATATTGACTTTACCGATAAAGATGGTCATAGGACCCACTAACTATCCCAGGAGTGGCTCGTTAACTGTCTGCTTTATGGCCTAGTTGTTGGCGACATTCAGGGTTTGGGAGTCAAGGATTCATAATATAATAGTACATGTAAGAGTTGTTCCATTATATGTATTGTTTCTCTTCTTGTTGGGTTGTTGTTACACTTGTTATTTGCATTGCCATTAGATTCTGATTTGATGTTAATGCTCTAGTATCACATCTCATGGCACATCCTACGTTATATATATATATATATATATATATATATATATATATATATATATATATATATATATATCTACATACACATATATATATTATATGTATATATACATCTATGTATATATGTATTCATAGATATGTAAATAAATATATATATATATATATATATATATATATATATATATATATATATATATATATATATATATATATGCAACGTTAGTAAGTTTCTATTTATAATCACGACGACAATTAGAGTCCTTTTTTAGCAATATATCCATATTAGCACCTTTATCAGAGGCACGGGTCATTTCTCCTTAACAATTATGCTTTTAAAAGTAAATGTATGAAGAAAAGATCGCTCGGTCTTTGGGAATCAACAAACCAGTCAACCCTTTGAAGAGTGACCCGACTGAAGCTCTAAAAAGGAGACTCGATAGATGAGCAGAATAATCCAATAAACCTAAAGCAAAAAAAGAAAAAAAAAAAAAAAAAAGTTTTACAGCTAAAAAATCCAGTTTAAAGCTAAAAAAAAATTCAAGCTAAATAAACAGTGGGCTATATAATACGAAAAGGGGTATTCCGTTTCATTAGTGAGAAGCTAATTTTCCCTCCTCTTTATAGGTTTCTTCGAAAGGAAATCGCCTCAGCAAATCCAAGTAGGAGCAGACAAAAAAAAAAAAAAAAAAAAAAACAAAAAAAAAAAAACTAAATCTCGTCAGGAGATAAGCAGCTCCGACAAAACAAACACTGCATATCCAGGGAAGCCTTTTAGCGTCGGAGGAATCCGTACGTGTCGCGGTAATCGCATTTAAACAGTGGGGACGGGTGGGGGTGCCCCCGCTATACAACAAATACAAACTTTTTGTGAAAAGGTGGAAAGCATAAGGAAATAAAGCTGTCGCGATGCGGGTGACTTTTAACTTAGTGACAGGTCAGTCAAAGCCTCTGGGTTTACGGCTGTGATTTCTCTCTTGTTTGTTTTCTTGGAACTCATGATTTCTGTCTACTTAACTTGGTTCTTAACGAAAGCTATGATATCAATTCTGTTTTTTTCCATTTAATGTTTGCGTTTTTTTCTTTATATTAAATAATGGTTTTTGTGAACATGTTTAAAAGCGCATTTTATGCATATGTCTTGCATCACAATAGCTAGTCTTGTTTCTCAGTTTACATCCATCTTTGTTCGTTGTAGTGTTTGAGCGAGAAATTTCTATTGCATGGCCATCCTCATGCTTTAGTCAAGAGAGTGAATGAATGTTTTTCCAGGTTGATAAGCTGAATATTACTACAGCTGAAACATAATGTTTAGGATAGGAGAATTATAATTCAATGGTGGGAATATATATTTATTTTTTGTCATTTGTCCTTCGCTTAGGACAGTATGACAGGAAAATGTTCACGCTATATAATTCGATTATGATCCTTCAAATGTAGCCTGTAGGGAATAAATGCCAGAAAGGGTTTGATGGAAAGTTAGTATATATGTGCCCGCGTGTTGAAGGAAACAGGGTTGGTTGATGGTCGTGGTGGTCTTGGGTGGATCGGGGGAGGTGGCGGCTGGGGGGTTGGTTACGCATGACGCTCGGCCTCCCGTTCGTGCATGATAAATACCTGTCAAACGTTTTCTTTATTTATTTATTTTCATTTTTATCCTTTTCTTTTTTTCTTCTCAAAGAGAGAGAGAGAGGAGAGAGAGAGAGAGAGAGAAAGAAATAACTGCTATGTAGAGCACTAACATCGATTTGCTTCTTATCTTTCGTAAAACTGAAACAAAAAACCGAATATCGCCCTTGGATCCGCCCTGCATTTTATAAGCCCATTTTACAACACTCGAGGAGTATCATCTCTCTCTCTCTCTCTCTCTCTCTCTCTCTCTCTCTCTCTCTCTCTCTCTCTCTCTATATATATATATATATATATATATATATATATATATATATATATATATATATATATATATATATATATCTCACTCTCTCTCTCTCTCTCTTTGTTTGTGTGCCTTTTCTTGTGCTCATGCGCGCATTGCGAATCAACTTCCACAAGACATTCAAATCTCGAATTATTCAGACAAACCGATCAGCGTTGGTATAAAAGAACGAATTTCCTAATCTCTAAGAGAGGCTCATGAAACAGCAAACGAGAGAGAGAGAGAGAGAGTATTTTAAAAGTATAGGAAGCGTAAAAACGAAGCAGCGCCGTTATTTCATGACGTACGCCCAATTAGAACGAAAAACTCGAGGAATTAATCCCGCCCCCTCCACCCACCACCACCGGACTTTTTCATTTGGAAATACGAATACGCCCAGATAAATAAAACGCATCTCCGTATTTTTGGTCGAGGTCCAGATACCAAAGAACACGGTTTTGCTGGTTTGAATATTTTTCTTGTTTTTTTATTTCGCGTTTTTGAGGAATATTTTTTTCGCGCGCGCTTACCTGAGCGCGAAACACAACCGCTCTGATTGTGTGCTCAGCTGACCACGGGAGGAAGACTGTTATTCACTTGGGTATCCTTTCCTTCCGCGCTGCTTCAGTGTTTGGAAATCCTTCATTTTTTTATTCTTCTTTTTTCAATTTGTTGAATATTTGGTTTGTTATATATCGCAGGCTTATAGTAAACAAGTCTCTTCGTCATAATCGAGTTTCCTGTACAGTGTATAATGCGGTGTGAAACTTTCAGCCATGGGCCGTAAAAATTTCAGTCACCTGGTAGCATGTGTTGTTGGCACCTGAAGCGGTGCCAGACGCACGATCATGTTTAACTTTAATCTTAAGATAAAAACTACTGAGCTAAGAGGAGCTGCAATTTGGTACGTTTGTTGATTGGAGGGTGGATGATCAACATAACAATTTGCAGCCCTCTAGCCTCAGTAGTTTTAAAGATCTGAGGGCGGACAGACAAAGCCATCTCAATAGTTTCCTTTTACAGAAAACGGAAAAGGAATATTGTGTAGCCCTTTTCACTATCATGCCGGTGCTGTGACTCTCATGGGTCTACTTATTTTATCGCGTATTATTTTGTATTAATTGAAACTATACTGTATGTTGAATTTTCTGTAAACTTTAAGTTCTGCAGGGCTTAAACGAAGGCTACTCTTTGAATTAGTTACTTAATGTTACCCTTACAGTAAAGGGGAAAAGCTTCTTCATTATTTCTCCGTTAGGATTCAAGGCTTGCAGACTGTAATATATATTTATATAATATATATATATATATATAGTATATATATATATATTATATATATATATATATATATATAAATAACAGTCTGCAAGCCTTGAATCCTAACGGAGAAATAAATGAAGAAGCTTTCTCCTTTACTGTAAGGGTAACATTACGTAACTAATCCAAAGAGTAGCCTTCGTTTAAGCCCTGCATAACTTACTAAAGTTTACAGAAAATTCAATATACAGAATATTTTGTGTGTGTGTGTGTGTATGTATGTATGTTATGTATTTGCGTGCTTGTAAATACACATATTTAAATTGCATATCTGAGCAAGAAGATAGGGAAGGAGAGAGCCTTCGTACTAACATCATTCATTGACACATTGCATCTTCCCCCATCATGCAATCACCATAGCTCAAAAAAAAAAAAAAATAAATAAAAAATATGACTCCAGCCTCACTTAATAATTCTGCTTCTCCTCACTATTTATTACCCTTATGACTTAAATATAATGTCCTAACGTGTTTTTGTCTTCCATGCATGTCAATCTGAGAATTGTTGTCTTGAAGCCTTGTGGTGCGGGATTTTGGTCTTGCAAAATATCTTGAGATTTTTCTTTTTGAAAGTCCCAACCTTTCCACTCTCTCTCTCTCTCTCTCTCTCTCTCCTCTCTCTCTCTCTCTCTCTCTCCTCTCGTCTCTCTCTCAAATTTCTTTCTCTTGCTCCCAAGTTTATAATTTTCCTTTCTCGTACATTTCAAAATATTGGAACTGTAAATTGTTATTACCTAAGTGATCATTGCTTCCTTTTATAATTTTTTTGCATAAACATTCTGGTTCATTTTTCACTCATTCATTTGTTTAATTTTTCGTACGTTGGAGTTATTACTCAAAAGTTCCTGAGCAAAATATGACTTAGAATTTTATACGAAAGGCTGTTTGTCGAGTGGGCGAAGGCAAGACATAAAAAATGTTGCAGTGTCCGCTGTTACTGTTTATGTGTCCGCGTTGTGGCTGCTGGAAAAAAGTTGTTGAAGTTTATTGACAGTTTTCAGGGGGAACTTTTGGGCAGGTCGTAAAGGAAGAGGGAAATGAACCCCTTCAGGATATGGTGCTGATCCGTATTCGGGTAAAGTGGTAGGAGACTTTAAATTTTTTTCCACTTGTGTTTTGCATTTGTATGTTAAATCTTTTTGACTATTAGTATAAATAGACGAGGATCTTTATATACATATATCAATACGTAGTCGTACAAACTCACTGGGTTGACCCGGGTGTGCATATTCCCGCAACTGTAACCTAATTCGAACCTTCTCTGAATAAGCGGGACGCCATATCTTAAAAATTAACCATAACATCTTCTTGAAAATAATCGTATACCCAAATTACTCACAAATTAAGTCTTTGATCTAAGCTAACCTAACCCAAACCTAACCTAAACCTAAACCCTATCCTAGGGGCCCCAAATGAAAAAATTAAAAATCCGGGGCTGGTACAATATACTAGTATAAATCTCGGGCATTGCGACCCGGGGTCAGTTGAGTGTAGCAAGATTTAGCAGGTTTCATTTAAAACCGCTTTTGGAGTTTAAGTGTTAGGAGTTAGTCGACTTTAATGGGTCGTAGCAGCTTGTAGGGGCGACTGGGGTTTGTGACTTCAGAGAGGTCACAGAGAAAAAGCTAACACATTTTGGAGCTGCCCACTTAACTGGATAAGGTATATATATATCTATATCTTGTAAATCTCTCTCTCTCTCTCTCTCTCTCTCTCTCTCTCTCTCTCTCTCTCGCTCTCTCTCTCTCTGTACTTGATTTTAAAGTCATAAGGAAATATTCCCAATGAATATATAGTAAACATTGAAAATGTATAAAAAAAAAAAGAACTCGGTATGTAACTACATTCTAGTCAGATAGGAAGTGAAATGTTTTGAAAACTATTGTCTTTTATATATATATATATATATATATATATATATATATATATATATATATATATACATACATACATACATACACACACACCACACACACACACACACACATATATATATATATATATTATATATATATATATATATATATATTATATATATATATATTTCTTAAATGAGTTTTTTTTTCTTTGGGGGATCTGACGAAAAATTGTTCCTATCTGTAATTGCTGCGAGTAATAATAATTGTACTTATGAGGGCCTTAGGCTCAATCTATAAAGATATTTTTACAGAGAGAGAGAAGAGAGAGAGGAGAGAAGAGAGGAGACGCGAGAGAGAGAGAGAGAGAGAGGCGAGGAGAGAGAATATATAAGACTCAGTCATGACGTAATGTTCCAATTGATGAATGTAAATTATGGCCTAAATGCGAGGGAGTAAACTTGAATTAATGCTGATGTTAGAAATTGAGATATAATTTGTGGCTTAATGATAATTAAGAAAGTAATTACCAATTTCGAGATCCTTATCGCCGTTTGCCTGAGCCGACTTCTCCCATTCTCATGATCTCATTCAATTAAGCAATTGGTCTAATTGTTAATATCATGGAAGCAATTACTACGAGGCAGGCACAGTCATTGTTATTAAAGTTAATAGTTTAATATTAGATACAATTAAGATATGCAGAGCATTCGCATTAATACAAATGCTTCCCCCTGGCTGTGAATCAGAATACCCTAAGAGCGTTCAATTAGGTAAGCAAGTGGTTTTTAATGGATAATATTTACTTGTTAGATTATTACAGCAATATAAATCTAGCTGCTATTCCCTGTTGGGGTTGTATAAGGCAAAAATATTACTTGTTGCTAATATATAATTTGAATGTAACCAAATGTAGGAGGTCAAATGGAAATCTGGTTGCAAGGACTGTAATTCAGTTGCTCTTCTTTAACGAGATTAGAGAATACTTGTTAACTGCCATATTATTGTTTACATAAACAACTGTCTATTTATTTTTTTTTTACTTTTTTGTCTAAATATTATAATAGACTTACAAAGCTAGAGGGATACATTATTATTATTATTTACATTATATAAAATAATCTTGCACAAGACAGACTCACTTTGAATAAATATTTCCACAAAAAATATATAGACATAAATCAATAAACAGCCGAACTCAATCGAAAACGCAATACCACTCCTACAATATACTATAATTAGCTCTTATAGTAATTTAATATCTCATATACACAATTAAAAAGTTCTACCATATTACTACCATCGTATGTATCTGTCAGCCTACCTACATTCCTTTCTTTGCTTTGCTATTATTTGTGTTTTCTGGTGGTACTACCATTAATCTGGTAGTTAAAAATAGCAAAGTTTTATGTGAAGAAATCAGAGCTTATTTACTTAACTACCAATGGTGTCATCTTTCTAAGCCCATCTGCTTTACTGTCGACTTGTATGGATGTTTTGGCACAGAACAGTAACTTCAATAGGCCTGTGAACATTTGAAACTTTTGTTCACTGTTCCAATCATTATTATTATTATTATTATTATTATTATTATTATTATTATTATTATTATTATTATTATTATTATTATTATTTGAGAAAAACTCTATCACGAGAGTATATATAATGTTCTAAGAGGTCCACAATAATTAAAACTTTTAAGAGTTCGTCTATAATTTAAAAACACTATACAAAGCTTTCGAAACCATCCCTGAAGATAAACCGAGAGAATGGTTCGAAAGCTTTGTAAAGTGTTTTTAAATTATACACGAACTCCTAACATCTTTTATTATCATGGGCCCCACCCTTAGAACATTATTATTATTATTATTATTATTATTATATTATTATTATTATTATTATTATTATTATATTATTATTTATTAAATTTTATTTTTTAATTTTTTTTTTAACTGCTTTCTCCTGTCTTCTAGTCTTCTAGTCTTAGTATGGTTTGGTAAATTTACTTAAGGAAGTCTTACTAGGTAGCTTTTTAAACATTATCCTTGTGTCACTTATCTTGAAGCTCCTCTGCTTCCGTTGAATATCAGTATCTGCTACTGTATTGGAATATCAAATATGGAAATTTAAGCCTTGTTAAAAATGTTATCAAACTACTCAAAGATACTATCTCTCTCTCTCTCTCTCTCTCTCTCTCTCTCTCTCTCTCTTGAAGTTTCTCTCCCTCTTTCTTTTATCTCTTGGAGAAATAAAACAAGGCATTATCCGCCCTCCACCTTATTCAGGATGCGTGCAAGATTTTCCCCTCTCTTATAAGTTGTGAAATTTATATTCCTAACTTTTAACGTAAATTAAAACGTGCTAAAAACTATGGTCAAATAGAGTGGTATTTCACCAACGAAAATTAAAATAAATAAGCTATATTTCATGGAAATAATCTTCCTGTACTGCTTAACATGCACGTTATTTATTGTTTTTTTTTTTACATTTTCATTCTAATAAACAAATCATCAAATCCTATCCTAAAATTCCCGCATCTTTACCTCAATGCGAAACACCTTTTTCAGAGCTTTTTAGGCTCTTTTATAGGCCTTGTCCTACCCCAACAACAACAACAACAACAAAAGTAGTTTGTAGGTTTACTCCCCCAGTAAGCAAAAAGAGAGAAAAACGTGATTGGTGACTCTATGCTACACTTTAACAGGTTTAAACAAAACCAGAATGTTGGCAAACCCGAATGAAATTGTTGGAATTATCTCACATCTTTTCCTTCGTAATCATGTTGTAAAGTTCCAGGATTATTATTATCATTATTATTATATTCAGGTACTATGAAGTAATTAAGGCCAGTTTTCTGTGAGGCAATGTCTGCTATTCATCATCTAAATTTTAACTCGTTTCATTGCAGTTATACCTGCTGTGCTGGGAATTAATGCTTCAGAAATATTTTGTTGAATATATAATTGTGACATATATATGTATATATACACATATATATATATTATATTATATATATATATAGTATATATATATATATATATATATATATATGATATATTATATATATATATATATATATATATATATATATATTATATATATATGAATAACTTGATCACGAAGTATATAAAAAAAAAAAAAAAAAACGTGATGCTATGTATAAATAAAGGTTTTTTTTGCCACGAAGGAAAAAAATGAAAAACGAGTTGGCCGAGTACTTTCGGTCCTATTCGGACCCTTTACTTTTTTTTTGAGGCATACTGGTTTTACAAAGAACACCATAGTTCCAAAAGAAGGCTTAATATACAACCTGACACTACCAAATTAGCCATAAGGGCGATTTTCACTCTACAGAGAGGAGGAGGAGTCATAGGCTAACCACACCTTGAAGGTGTGGTTAGCCTATGACTCCTCCTCCTCTCTGTAGAGTGAAAATCGCCCTTATGGCTAATTTGTAGTGTCAGGTTGTATATTAAGCCTTCTTTTGACTATGGTGTTCTTTGTAAAACCAGTTATGCCTCAGTAAAGGGTCCGAATAGACCGAAAGTACTCGGCCAACTCGTTTTTTCATTTTTTTCCTTCGTGGCAAAAAAAACTTTATTTATACATAGCATCACGTTTTATATACTTCGTGATCAAGTTATTCATAATATTTATATATTATATATATATATTATTGATATATAATTATTATATCTTATAATTTATTTAATATATATATATATATATGTATTTATATATAATATATATATATAATTATATATAATATAATATATATATATATATATATTATATCTATTATATATAGTATATAATATATATATCATATGTATACTATATATATATATATATATATATATATATATATATATATATATATGTGTGTGTGTATGTATAACTGAATCACGAAAGTTGGGAACGTGATAAATCCATAAATAAAGATATTTGCCACGAAGGAAAAATAAACGAAGGAGGATCTGCAAGATCTTTTCGACGTTGAAACGTCCTTTTTACTGAGTCTCTTTGCTTCAGTAAAGGTTTAGGGGGGGGGGGG
Source organism: Macrobrachium nipponense (assembly GCF_015104395.2). NCBI lineage: Eukaryota > Metazoa > Arthropoda > Malacostraca > Decapoda > Palaemonidae > Macrobrachium > Macrobrachium nipponense. Next base: position 89,172,958 of record NC_087203.1, on the reverse strand, counting down.
ACGTTTAACGTCGAAAGATCTTGTAGATCCTCCTTCATTTATTTTTTCCTTCGTCGCATATATCTTTATATATATATATATATATATATATATATATATATATATATATATATATATATATATATATATATATATATATATAATACACTTATGCACCTCGTCGTGATTGCAGTATCTTGGGGTTTCGTTTCCTGCTACCGGACACCATGATTTCTTCATATTTCTTTGAAGTTTGATATCAAGGCTTTGTAGTGACAAGCGTATCCAAAAAAAATAGGATAGAGCTTGTGACGTTAAGAGGACATTGTGGCTATAACAATTACACACACACACACATATGTATATATATATATATATATATATATATATAGATATATATATATATATATATAATATAGAGAGAGAGAGAGAGAGAGAGAGAGAGAGGAGAGAGAGAGAGAGAGGAGAGAGCGAGAGAGAGGGAGAGAGATGCTTGAGTACAGGTTTTTGGAAAACAAGATTTTTGCAAGGTTCAACATATAATATTATAAGGCTACAGTGCAGCTGTGAAATTTTTACAGCAATATTCTTAAATCCCTTATTTCGAGGAATTGCAAAGTAAGGCACACTTACCACGTCCTTGCACAAGAAGTCTAGCCGTTTTGACCATAAAGTTGCCAACTCCCACGGCTGCCATTAGCACTCACAACTCAGGATTCCTGCAAAGTCACAAGCATTAACGACCGCAGGTTATGCATTGTTTGTTTTTCAGGAGACTTTCCATTACCCAACACATCTGTTCATTGTAGTTGCACCTTCATTCAAGTTGTCATTTGTTTCAGGTGTAGTTAACATCTCACAGAAATAATAGAAATAATGTTATCGGATTATTTCTTCTTTTCATTGATAATCTTATTTTGTTCATCGCAGTTATAGGAGACAATGAAACTTGAATATCATTATGGCAACGTGTTGAACTCAAAATATTAAATGTGAAACTAAAACTGTTAGGCCCTCGGGGCAAATTTTTCTCGCAAACCCAACTATACGTTGGCGGATCTGCGTAAAATAATGAATGCGCCTATCACCCCCCCCCCCCCCCCCCCCCACCCCCCGTCATTGACGACCAATATTCTCTGCAATGTGGTGACAATATACGTGGCGCCTTTTGAGAAAAGACTTTTCCTCCGCCTTTTCATATGAAAAGTTCATCGTTACTTTCTTTTTTCCAACATGAGATGATGTTCTCTCTCTCTCTCTCTCTCTCTCTCTCTCTCTCTTACCTGCTCCTAGAGATAAGTGAGCACACGTGATGCCTCCTCGGATAGCCTTAAATCTCTCTCTCCTCTCTTCTCTCTCTCTCGTTTTTCTTTTGGTTCGTCATTATTCAAAAAATCCGGCTTTTTACGCCCTTCGTCTAATTTATGGGCCACGGATGTTCCTTTGGTCAACTAGATCCATTACATCTTTCCGTTCCTTTGTCTGTCCTTTCGTATTTCCTTTCCACTTATTCATCTTTCCACTTTTCCCCAGTTACTCTTCCGTCATTCCAGAGTCATTTCTCTTGTGATCCTCGCGTCGTTTTTCATCTAGACGCCATTTTGAACTCATTATTTCTTCTTCAGTGGCTTATGCTTCAATATGTTACGGATGACACTAATTTGATGCCCAAAAGCCAATTATCATTCATTTTTACAAAGAGCTGAGCAGTTTTATGTCTACAGCTAATTAGTTTTCTTTTCTTTTTGAGTATGGTGGGGATGTACATTGCTCCTTTATTTTGGTGCACTTTTAAGCTAATATTGTTCTTGAAAAATCACATGCTTTATATTTCAGGATTGGCTTATTGGCCCTAATTAACTGATTATGACTGAATAAAGGTTACATCTTAGTGTGGCATTGCGTGGTAGCTAAAGATAAAGAATAAACCATTCTACTTGGGGTCACTACGTGAAAGTAATATTTTGTTGAAATTAGCTCTCAGGAATTATATCATCAGTGGTTGCAAAATTGCTTGCAGCTTTCAAATGGATTTGGCAAAATAAATAAATAAATAAATACTTAATAGATTACCTAGTTTTTGGGACATTCTTCTCTGAAGCTGAACTCGTTGTAGCTTTGATGAAAACTGCAATTTATAAGGTCTGGTTTGTTTCGTTATTTTTCCTGTTATTGTGTTATGTTGGAACGTATGCTTATTTACCTTCTAAGTACTTGTACACTAAGGTAATAATTTATTCCTTAGTTTGCAGTGCGGTTTTTCTCAAAGGCCTGGATGCTTTTTGACGTTCTTCTTTCAGTGTCCAGTGTTGTTTCCGAAATCCCTGAGTTCAGTTCATAAAGTTTGTAAGACTTGTCTGAATTTCAGTGCTAATTTTGACCATCTTAATCCTGAGGCCCTTATTTTCAAACTTGACAGACGGGAAGAAAATAATCCTTAGTATTATTTTTGAGTTAAATAGCTAATAGACTGCAGATTGTAATCTCGTGACTTATTAATTACCTCTTACTGGATTTTCAGTGTTAATTTTGACCATCTTAATCGTGAACCCCTTGTTTTCAAACGTAGACAGATGGGAAGAAAATATATCTTAGCATTATTTTGACTTAGTCAATTAATAGACTGCAAAATGCAATCTCGTGTTTTATTCAGTACCTCTATCAATTATTCCTTTTCCTGTATTGTGCTGTTTTTCCTTATTAGGGTCCTTGAGCTTGTAGCATTCTGCTTTTACAGCTAGAGTTGAATTTTGCTTGCTATAATAATTTTTTTAAAATCGAAATTTGACTTGGTCAAATACTTTCTCTGACTATTCGTTAACAGAATCTGCGTTGAACGTCATTATTTTAGAACTTTCCTCTCCACTCTTTAGTTAAAGTAATTTCCTCGTTAATGAATTCCCTTCCAGTGTATCAATTTCCTCTTTTTTTCTATGATTCTTCTTCAAGATTCCACACAACTGAAAAAGAAACCCACAAAATCACTTTGTAACTTGTTTACTTCTAAGTATTTACAATTAGTTTTACTACACACTCGAGTACTTTCAGGCCCTATCTGTGGCCCATTTTCAAGAGATGTTTGGGATGTTAGCCTGGGTCAAGGCTTAGCAGTCTTCTGGAACTTCTCGTTGAGCTGTCATTTTATGTGATGGCTGTTTCTGTTTCCTTGAGAGTTGCCAATCCCCTCTTGTCGCTCTGATATCCTGTGCTGATGGTCAATGGGATTAATCCTTGAGGTAAGGGGGTGGTCACCAAAGTCTGCTGGGCAGGAAACCTAATTTTAAAGATTCCCTTATTTTCAACTTGGCTATTTTTATACCTCACCCTTTTTAACAACTTGTAAATAGAAACTTACCTGTTTCCTTGTTCAAGTCTAGTCGGTGACGCTAGATTATTACATTTCCTAGGCTGAGCAACCAAAATGTTGAAGTTCATTATTTTTCAAAGACCAGAAACATATACAAGAAAATATAAAATGATTCTAGGGCAGTCTTAATCTGATTGCATATATAACTTGAATCATCATTACTGATGTGATACTTTTAATTGGCGTGCAAACTTAAAAACTAACCCATTCAACATTGTATCAAGTTAGACTTCTCTTTTCATGTTAACTCAAGCTAAGAATTTTGTAAAACTAAAATGGACCAAGCTGCTCGAGGGTCTTTCCTTTCCCTCCTCGCTTTCCTCTTTTTTTCTTTTTTTCAACAAGCAAGAGAAGAGAGACGAGAGAGAGAAGATAGAGAGAGAGAGAGAGAGAGAGAGTAAAAATAGTCGCGCAACATAAAACCTTTGAAAAATCCCGTTCACATGGGTTTTTCTTGTTCCCATTTTGACAGTCCATTTCGTTTTCTCTGCAGTTTTTTCTATTTTTATTCCCCCATACTTTTCTCATTTGCGTTCATTGTAGTTCTTTTTATTCTAATTTTTGCTGTCGATGTTTAACGTCTACTTTTTTTTGAGGGGGTGGGGGTTGGGGGGAATTCTTTTAAATGAATCCAGTTTTGACTGTAGTAACTGAAAAGCATTTCCGTCGTGTTCAGCCTTATATAGCAGTTTGAGAGTCAACTGTTGATGATTTGTTTTGCCAATGTATAATACTCGATCAGTCTTTTTCTCTTTCCATGTGAACTTACCGATTTTTAATTACCGGCGGTACTCTGGAGTTCCCACTTGTATCTTGACAATTAATGGTTTGCTTTTTATCCCATAATGGGGACTTGTATCCGGTAAACATTTCGGAACAACTGACGTACGGATTTCCATAATTTAATTAATAAGTAGGACAAAGCGGCTGTTTGGAATATTTGCAAACGTCTGCTAGCCCACCATCACCCCCTTCCCCTACCCCCCGATATAAAAGGAATTCATTGTTGCGGGTATAAAGCGAGTGTTGAATGGTGTCAATATAGTATAGCAAGGTTACTCCCGCTAACAGCAAACTTCTCACAAAACTTTGACTGCTTGCTCCACTAATCGGCCAAAGTTCTGGCATGGGTATTATTGTATCAGTAATTTATAATTTGTGATAAAGCTAGCTTGATGATAGGTTTACAATAGGAAGGGGTTTAATTTTAAATTTTATCTTTGTACCATCTCTTGAATATATATCGATTTATAAAGCGACATTGTAAGGAAAGGATCTCAGCTCGGTTAACGCGCGCGGAACCAGAGGAATTTATTTCTGGTGATAGAAATTCCTTTTTCGATATAATGTGGTTCGGATCCCACAATAAGCTGTAGGTCCCGTTGCTAGGTGACCAATTGGTTCTTAGCCACGTAAAAATATCTAATCCTTCTGGCCAACCGTAGGAGAGCTGTTAACAAGCTCAGTGTTCTAGTTAAACTAAAATATACTTAACTTGTAAGGAAAGGAAACTGTCTTGGAGCAAAGCTGATTTTACCGGAAAACTGTAAATACGTTGGGTAAACAAGTCGGCGGTAGAAACATGTGAAAAACCACTGTAATCTAATCCTCTCTCTCTCTCTCTCTCTCTCTCTCTCTCTCTCTCTCTCTCTCTCGACCATCCCAAGGGTTGTGTTCTCATATTCGTTCGTGTTATGATATCGTTGAGGAAGCTGTCAGGAAGGTAGCCAGGCGGAAAGGTTTTTAGAACCAGCCGGTGCCAAGGAGGTGGGTGGCGATGTTATGCATTGCTTAATTTTAATGGGTGCGAATCTCGTGTTTGCCACTACGAGCTTATATTTGCTCACTTTGTTATGTTTCCGTGTTTACATATTCATTATTTAAAACAGTGTTGGCTTATCAATTGCATTATCCCATTTTTGCTTAGACAATATCAATTATTATAAGTAAATTTGGTTATCATCCACATGGAATATATACAATTTATTTTATGATCTTTTGGTCAGTTATCATGGCGAATACAAATACTTTCGTATCTTTATTATTTGAATGAACATTCACTATGCTAAAAAGAAATTAAGGCATAAGATACTTATGAAATTGTTCTCTAGTCACGACTTTCTTTCATAAAGACATGGCGATGGAAGTCTTAAAAGCAATAATTATTCGATAGCATTTTCGCGTCATCGCAATTAATTTTATTTGACACAGTCCTCATGATCTGTCTGAATTGTGTAAAGAACCTCCAAGAAGCTCATTAGGTGAGATGAATAATGGCTTTTCCCAGTAATCTGCTGATGCATTTCACTTGGAATCAGTCATACGCATTAAGATTTCATCACCTTTTCAGTTTACAAATACATCTGAATGCACAACTTTGCAGGCAAGATAAATGCGATTTTTTTTTTTTGCAATACCCCGTTTTTGAAAATATGAATTTCTATCCCAGTCTTCTTCCGGAACAATAAATAGTCTCATGCTTTTCCTTCACTGAGCATTTCAGTATAGTAATGAGTAGGAGGTGAAGGAAGATGCAAGGTAGGAGAGTCTAGACAGAGGAAACTTCTCCAGATGAAAGTTCAAACACTTTCAGAGATCTTGTATTTGTTTATTGTGTACTGCCTCGTATCAGAAGGTTGAGGTTGAAGTAGCTTCAGAGAATTTTTCAGCTTTATAAAGATTAAAGATACCAAGTGAAACTCCGGCTAGTTTATATCTAAGAGTCATTTATTGAGAGAGAGAGAGAAAGAAAGAGAGAGAGAGTGAGAGACTTACCGCATAAAGGCTGCGGTGTTGTACTGCTGCAACTCGAGCTTTTTTTTTTTTTTTTTTTTTTTTTTTTTTTTTTTTTTTGAAGATTAGATGTGCAACCCGACCCGTTGGGAATGCTCTTTCATTTTAGATTTCTTTAGCACCAAGTTTTTAAAATTATACCTTTTTTTTGACAGGACGTTTTAATTACCACTTAAATCTATTAAAAGATAAAAATCGCGGTTAAAATCTCAAGAGGGTCTAGGTTTGTCTAAACCGTCAGCTCAGTAGTCTTTGTATGTTATGGATTGTACTACATGTATTGAGTGGAATACTTACACTGATTTTGCAAGTAAACTCATATTTCATGAACACCTACTAGTCATATCGTGTTATTTTGCAATGTATTTAAAAAGCCAGGCGCTGGTTTTTTAAAAGATGAAGCAATTACAGACAATTTAAACAATTTGCATTCATATGTAATTATGCATATTTAGGATGGCCCCAGAAGACTAGATGCTTAATACAACTAGAATATGAACTAGTAAAAAACTAGTTCAGTGACTGAATTTTAGTTTACTGAATCGCGATGTGACTTCAAAGTGCTGCAAATTGTGAATCATAATCAATAATTATTTATCCCATAAAACTGGCATCTCTATCTTGACTTTCACCACTATTTTGCACTCAAAATATTATTAATAATTTGAACTACTAGAAGTTTCAAAATAATGTCCGATCTAACTACATATTGCTAACAATAAAGGCAAACCCGGTTACATAAATGTAACTTCAGTACAGAGATCTTTTACTTAAATATTAGAAATGTGGAAAAGACTGCATAAAACACTGTTTCTACGCTAAATAATTAATAATTATATATATATTTATATATATATAGTATGTGTTGTGTGTGTATGTGTGTATATACGTATATATATATATATATATATATATATATATATATTATATATATATATATATATATATATTATATATCTATATATATCATATATATATATATATATATATATATCTATATATACCTATATATATAGTATATATATATGATATATATATATATATATATATATATATATATATATATATATATATACATACATATCTAATATATATATATATTATATATATATATATATATATATATATAATATATATATATATATATATATATATAATATATATATATATATGCTATTCGAAAGCAACATGGGACGTACTCATATCTGTCTTGTTACGATTTTCCAACAGCAGTTCAACTCCTGTCAATTAGGCTTATCATTAGTTCTGCAGTGCAGTTATCAATTTTGTAAAATTATTAAATGTTAATTGTTGGTCTTAAATTCTAGACAAGTAACCTTTGCAGCAGAAAAAAGTGGCGGGGTTATAAATTATATCAATCTAGATATACAATATAACTAGTTAACATCACCATTACGAGAATAGAAATGTTCATAAGAACAAGCTGAACAAAGAAACAAACGTCTGGTGCCCCAAAGCAAAACGGGCAACACCTTGGCATTCCTTTGGCTACAGTTACCACCATCGCCCATTCCCTCTACCCTCTCCCGCCCCTCCCTCTCCTCCCCCGCCTCACATACTCCTCCCGTACTGTCACGGGGCAGCATTGGCTCCTACGTATCACTGTTTCACAAGCAGAGAAATAGTTTCGGATCATGTTGGTATTTATTTATACGATTTTGATTCTCTCTCTTCTCTCTCTCTCTCTCTCCTCTTCTCCTCGTCTCTCTCTCAATAATTTCGTGCAAGTCAATACGCCTTTTCTACCATCCTTTTCATCTGTAAACAAGTGTAATCTTTTCTCTGTAAACAAGTAGTAACTATATATGTGTG